>NW_028225119.1:0-25000 GCF_056783735.1 Eptatretus burgeri | reverse complement strand
ATGCCATTATGAAGGATAAACGTCCATTCATAAACCCCACTCCTCCTGGTCCGCTGGTGTTGAATACTCCGGTAACCTCCTGATATATGAAACATATATTTACACAACGTCATGAAAGTTAAATGTTCTCATAAACGGGTTCATGAATCCTCAGCATCATCTTCTTCATCATCCTAAACATCCAAATCATCCAAATCATGGAATCCACTCATGGGATGACAGTGTCGGCCAACTAATCTACGGGGTGGTCGAACGTGAGCACACACAATCCTGGACGGGTCACCACTCCGACACAGGATACCAGCAAACTGGCACTCATTTTGCCGACCTTGGAAGGATGACAGGCAGAGTCAACCCCACCTGGTATTAATTCAACAGTGAGTGGGATTTGAACTCAGGATCCTCGGATCCCAAGCCCACCACCCGAACCATGAAGCCAAGACTGGGGATGAAAACACTTCCCTGCATCCAAAATTTGATAAAGATGTTTTACAGAAAGTGAGAGTTTCATCAAAACTCGGAAATACATTGATTTCGAGAGCGAATGACGCTTGATATCCACAACAAGCAGAGACAGAGGCTTTAGCATTATCTATACTTGGTGAAGTAGTTGCTTTAATAGTATGTGGGGGGTATAGCTCAGAGGTAGAGTATTTGATTGCAGTTCAAGAAGTCACTGGTTCGAATCCGGTTGCCCTCTCACCTAATTTTTTTGGAAATTGTGCTGGTTGCTAGGGACGCTTTGGTTCCCAAGCAACAACCGAAAAACCTTAAAAATCGGTACCGTTCACCTGAAATCAAATCCGAAAGCCATTATCCCACGTAACCTTATGAAATTTGGCATGCATCATCTACAGGTGATGCTCCACCATATATATTCCGGTTCTTGTGATATATGGAATAGTTTACCCGCAGTGCCCCCTACAAATGGGGCATGCCCGAAAATTGGCGAAAATAGAAGGACCCCGAGCGACCAGGTGAGTGCATCGATCCGAATGAAACTTTGCAGGTTCAGAACATGCAATGAGTGCTACAACTTTGCCTCAGGATATATTGACCGATATTGCTTAGGTCAGGGGTCAAAGGGCAAAAATCGATAATATGCGAGAGCTGGATTATATGCCTTTGTGCCAAATGCTACTCCTCCTATGGTTTTAGTCAAATGGTCATGAAAATTCACACTAATCATCTGGAATGCATTGTGCACAAAGGATCAAGCCGGATTTTCGATTTATATCTTTGTTCACCCACAGCACCCCCTCGAACTTTGGGGATTTCCGATATCAAACCGCATTTTCGGTACTTTTCCTTCAAATTGATACCGAGTAGTTATCAGGAGATGGAACTCGATGAGATTTGGTATGCATAATCTTAAGGTGATTCTCTATCCGCTATTTGACATCCATTTTTTTCTATATCTGAAAGTTTGCAAATGGTGACCGTCTCAACTTGGGTGTCCGAGGGCCATTGAGCATTCCCCGCTGAAAATTCAAAGTACACTAGCTCCAAGACGGTTGAACCGAATCGAATGAATCTTTACATGCTTATAGGCCATAATGAGTATGACAAATTTGCTCATTTGCATAATGACCTATCTCGAGTAGGTCAGGGGTCAAAGGTCAATAAGTGCATTTTTCGGGTGAAATTACCATTCAAAGCCCCCTTGCTCCTACACGGATTAACCAATACGAATGAAAGTTCATAGGTAGATCGTACTCAATGAGTACTACAACTTTGTTTCAGGACATATTGACCTATCTCGGCTAGGTCAGGGGTCAAAGGTCAATGAGTGCATTGTTCGAGCAAAATGACCATTCAAAGCCCCCCTTGCTCATACACGGGTTAACCGATTCGATTGCAATTTCGTAAGTACTTAGTACTAGATTAACTCAGATCAGGGGCCAAAGATCATCGGATGTTCGGCGACCCATAGCCGCATACCGGCTTGTATGTTTATTTGTCTCCATGTACACACGATTGCCTTGTCCTTGTGCAGGCAAGGTGTTCAAGGAAATTTACACACAGGAGGCCATTTGGCCCATCAAGCCCGTGCCATGTCCATACGCCGGCACTTGCTTGCCGACTGTCGGTTGTGCTCATGATGAAGCTCCCCAGAAGCATCTGTTCACAATGGCCTACTCCTTTCAGGAGATCTCGTGATATCTGTAATATCGATCACCTGAGTGCGGAATGGACAGCCGGCTTTTGAACTCCATCTGAATGACAGCGTGCTCCAAGATGCATCACCTTAATTATACTCCTGTGCCAGAACGGTAGTTTTTTCGGTTAAAAAAAACAAACAACCCCAGAATCGACAACTTAATGGCGCGTTCACTGCAAGCCAAGCTGTTCTGGTGCCCAGCACGGTAACTTGAAGTTACTAATTGTCTGCGATGTATTACCCACACGGTGATATCCCGAAAAGGGAGTGGCCATCGACTTCACTCGAGTTCTGAATGAAAAGAAAAACTTGGAACAAAAGAGGATGGCCAGTTTGCAGCTGGATTGAGTCAAACCTTCCGACTCGGTCGGCCAAAGAGAGGTGAAGGGTGATAGTGAGGCATTAAAGTTCAAAACTGAACCTTTTTCACTGGATGACCATGGAAATGCATCTGGTTGGTTCGGCTGAAAATCCTTCTGGTGCGACAGGTGGAAACTGAGATTTTTCAGGATTGAAGGACATGTTCTCGACATCAGACCAACATCGAATAATTTCCAGATCAGCAGAGTGACGCAGCGGCTGTCTGCCCATCAATGGGATCGGGGTACTCGCCAACAGCGTTGAGTCATCTGCAAAGCAGAAGAGAAGATGTTCACGGCCATTTACGTCGAATGATGTGACTGTGCGACTGGAGGAATTTAGAAATCCTTGTGAGCCACAAACAGACAACTTGGCAAGCACAGCAGGTTGCCAGACCGTGTCGAAGGTCTGAGATTTATGCCCGAACTGCCCGGCACCCGAGATATCCTCACTGTAATTCACGGACCGGTGCTTGGCGCTGCTCCTCCAGTTGTGGGCTGATTACATCCAGACTATGACCACACAAGATCAACATGACCCCAATTAATGTACAGGGCTGTTTTTAATCTTTGCCGGTTATCTTGGGGAGGTGTTGACAAGAGCTCCGCATTCCTTTTGTTCTTGTTCGGGGGTCGATTTTTAAAATATCCACCCATTGGTCAGACAGTGGCCGGACCACACCCACATGGCTACCCGGACCACACTCACATAGCTACCCGGATCACATCCACATAGCTACCCGGACCACAACCACATTGCTCACTTGAATCAACCCACGAGGTACCCAGACAAAATCATACGGCCGCCATATTAGTTTTCTGGTGGGCCAAACACATTAGTCCTGTCCGCCTCTGTTGGTTACACACTGTTTGGGTTTGTTGTGTGAGATGTCCTTTTGTTTTGTTTGAGTCGAGTGTTAAGAGTGATTCAATTGCGCATTTCCCAATCGACCCTTTACTGGATTTTGTCACAGATTGTTGTGGTGTATTGGCATACGTGGGCAGGGCACAATGCGGGGAGCGTTGTGGGAGCGTTGTGGAGGAGTGGTTTTGGTAGTCACGTGTCCGCAAGGCATATAGGTGTTCGCGCCGCTTGAGGCGTGTGAGTAGTCTACAGTAGTGTGCATTCGGACGGGCAATAAACAGAGTTCGACAACCCTCACGACTCTCCGTGTCTCACTGCCCTCCGGACATTACAGTTGTGACCACGGTGTGGTCATTCTTGTTGCTTCATGCACGTAACCCGGGTTTTTGTTTTTACCTAAACTGTAAACAGCTGTCAGTAGCCTATACACCGCCCAAATATAGGTACGTGTCAGAAGAGCGCATTGCATGCTCGGAACAAGATCGCCCGTAGAGCGGGTTCTCTGCCAGTTTGTCGAATGCCTGAAGATTTGACTACATGATGCTCGTTTATGAAGAATCGCTGTTGATAAAGTTCTCGTCTGTGCAGCCACATTCTGGGTTCGATCCACACTGAGTTAGTTGTGTGTCGTCGGTCGTGGTTCTTTGGAGGAGATTCTTTGTTAGGCCATGTACAAGACTGGTGTTAGACAAGACTGTACAAGACTGGGCAGAAAGACTTCAGCAATCCTTTCCACCACAATCCCTCCATCATAATGTTCCAACACTATCCCTCAACGAAAGTAGAATGTCAAAATATATCGTGATTATCATTCAGAGGAGGATTATGGCGTCCTTTTGTGACATCATAATGTGGTGTCATTACTTCCTTGATTGGTTGTTTTCTTGAGATTTTATCCCTCTATATTTTTACATATTTTTAGTGTTTTTTTTCTGGCATTGTTTAATAAACTAGTACGTGCCCGTACGTGCATGGCCGTACGTGCAAAAAAAAACTTTCAAACCGCGTGCCAGAAACAACAACCACACAGGCCGTTTCTTCACTCTCGCGTGCCCGTACATGCGTGGCCGTACGTGCAAAAAAAAAAACTTCCAAACAACCACACAGGCCGTTCCTTCGCTCTCGTAAACGACGACTGGATTGGGGCTTGTGTTTATCTATAAATGCGCGTTAGAAATCGAGAAATTATTGGAATACAGCAAGTCATCACTATCCGGAAGTGGTGCGTGCCCGTACGGAATGTTCACATGCATTCCACGAATTATCGCTTGCAGTGAAGTAACAACTGCTGTGATACTTACACACTCAGAGTTAATTAAAATCCAAATTAAAATCAAGTTCACCTCCCTCAACAACCACACAGGACGTTCCTTCACTCTCGCGTAGCCGTACGTGCGTGGCCGTACGAAGAAAAGAAAAAAAAAGCTTTCAACGACGTAAAAGTAAACGAAAACTGGATTGGGGCATTGTGTTTATCTATAAATGTGCATAACAAATCGAGAAATTATTGGAATCCACGAAGTCATCACTATCCGGAAGTCCGTACGTTGTAACCCGAAATGGGGAACGCGGCTGAGGTTCTCTTCCCACCGGCCACGCCTACGCAGCAACGTGTCCTGTCATTGGTTGGTAAATAAATGGCCATAACTTGGGAACCACTTGTCCGATAAATATCAAACCTTGAAAAGGCACATACTCAGGTCCCCAGCAATATACCTGGCAAGTTTCCATTAGATCGGACCAGCGGTTGTTGAGAAACAGCGGTCTCACACACACACACACACACACACACACACACACACACACACACACACACACACACACACACACACACACACACACACACACACACACACACACACACACACACACACTGCTGGAATTTTCACATAGCTATAGATATATGCTATTATATGATTATAGATAGATGGAATTATAGATAGATGCCATGAGCAAGGATAAACGTCCATTCATAAACCCCACGACTCTTGGTCCGCTGGTGTTGAATACTCCGGTAACCTCCTGATATGTGAAACATATCTTCACACATCGTCATGAAAGTTAAATGTTCTCATTAACGGGTTCATGAATCCCCAACGTCATCTCATTCATCATCCGAAAAATCCAAATCATCCCTGGGGTGTTCCCAGTCCTCGGCGAATGCACATACGTGCTTCAGTACAGGTAAGTGTGTTCATCCTGCAGGAAGAGTCTGACCGGCGATAAATTCCAGATTCAATCAGATCTTCCATCACAGTGACGTCATACCTCTTACCCAGAGGTGTGAGGAAGTTCAACGGAACATGGAATCCACTCATGGGATGACAGTGTCGGCCAACTAATCTACGGCGTGGTCGAACGTGAGCGCACACACAATCCTGGACGGGTCACCACTCCGACACAGGATACCAGCAAACTGGCACTCATTTTGCCGACCTCGGAAGGATGACAGGCAGAGTCAACCCCACCTGGTATTAATTCAACAGTGAGTGGGATTTGAACTCAGGATCCTTGGATCCCAAGCCCACCACCCGAACCATGAAGCCAACACCGGGGATGAAAACACTTCCCTGCATCAAAAATTTGATAAAGATGTTTTACAGAAAGTGAAAGTTTCATCACAACTCGGAAATAGATTGATTTGGAGAGCGAATGACGCTTGAAATACACAAGCAGAGACAGAGGCTTTAGCATTATCTATACTTGGTGAAGTAGTTGCTTTATTAGTATGTGGGGGGTATAGCTCAGAGGTAGAGTATTTGATTGCAGTTCAAGAAGTCACTGGTTCGAATCCAGTTGCCCTCTCACTTTTTTGTCCCTCATTCCCTGAAAATATATTTATTTAGCATCATTCCCTCTGTTGGGATCACGTGAATCATCTTCACCTGGACGTGTTGTTCCGGTGTGCTCCGTGAGCTTGAACAGGTTCGTTGTTACCTGTGTGTATGTTTATTTGTCTCCATGTACACACGATTGCCTCGTCCTTGTGCAGGCAAGGTGTTCAAGGTGTTCAAGGTGTTCAAGGAAATTTACACACAGGAGTCCATTTGGCCCATCAAGCCCGTGCCATGTCCATACGCCGGCACTTGCTTGCCGACTGTCGGTTGTGCTCATGATGAAGCTCACCAGAAGCATCTGTTCACAATGGCCTTCTCCTTTCAGGAGATCTCGTGATATCTGTAATATCGATCACCTGAGTGCGGAATGGACAGCCGGCTTTTGAACTCCATCTGAATGACAGCGTGCTCCAAGATGCATCACCTTAATTGTACTCCTGTGCCAGACCGGTAGTTTTTTCGGTTAAAAAAACAAACAACCCCAGAATCGACAACTTAATGGCGCGTTCACTGCAAGCCAAGCTGTTCTGGTGCCCAGGAAGGTGGCTTGAAGTTACGAATTGTCTGCCTTGTATTACTCACACGGTGATATCCCGAAAAAGTAGTGGCCATCGACTTCACTCGAGGTCTGATTGAAAGGAAAAGCTTGTAACAAAAGAGGATGGCCAGTTTGCAGCTGGATTAAGGCAAATCTTCCGACTCGGTCGGCCAAAGAGAGGTGAAGGGTGATAGTGAGGCATAAAAGTTCAAAACTGAACCTTTTTCACTGGATGACCATGGAAATACATCTGGTTGGTTCGGCTGAAAATCCTTCTGGAGCGACAAGTTGAAACTGCGGTTTTTTAGGATTGAAGGACATTTTTCTCTACATCAGACCAACATCGAATAATTTCCAGATCAGCAGAGTGACACAGCTCTTGTCTGCCCATCAGTGGGATCGGAGTACTCACCAACAGTGTTGAGTCATCTTCAAAACAGAAGAGAAGGTGTTCATGGCAATTTATGTCGAATGATGTGACTGTGCGAGTGGAGGAAATCAGAAATCCTTGTAAGCCACAAACAGAGAACTTGGCAAGCACAGCAGGTTTCCAGACCGTGTCGAAGGCCTGAGATTTATGCCCGAACAGCACAGCACCCGAGAAATCCGCACGACAATTCACGGACCGGTGTTTGGCGCACTACTTCTGCAGTTCTGGGCTGATTACATCCAGACTCTGACTACACAGGATCAACATGACCCCAATTAATGTCCAGGGCTGTTTTTCATCTTTGCCGGCTATTTTGGGGAGGGGTTGACAGGAGCTCCGCATTCCTTTTCTTCTTGTTGGGGGTCGATTTTTAAAGTATCCACCCATGGGTCAGATTGTGTCTGGTCCACACCCACATTGCTCAATTGAATCAACCCACCAGGCACCCAGACAAAATCATACGGCCGCCATCTTAGTTTTCTGGTGGGCCAAACACATTCGGCCTGTCGGCCTCTGCTGGTTACACACTGCTCGGGTTTGTTGTGTGAGATGTCCTTTGGCTTTGTTTGAGTCAAGTATTAATCATGATGAGGGAGACCAAAAACATCAAATCAAATGCACAATAACATGGAAGAGGCAAAGCCTCGAAGTGAACGAAGAATTCTTCAAACATTCGCTTCTTAAATATATCACATTCAAATCTTTTTGCTCTGAAAAAATAAATATGACCTCAACATTACCTTCACAACGACAACTACACCGCCAAGAGCAGGATCTCATCTGAAAAAAAAAATCCTCAACATTACCTTCACAACGACAACTACACCGCCAAGAACAGGATCTCATCTAAAAAAATTAATATCACCTCAACATTATACCTCAACATTACCTTCACAACAACAACGACACTGCCTAGAACAGGATCTCATCTAAAAAAATTAATATTACCTCAACATTATACCTCTACATTACCTTCACAATGACAACTACACCGCCTAGAACAGGATCTCATCTAAAAAAATTAATATTACCTCAACATTATACCTCAACATTACCTTCACAACGACAACTACACCGCCTAGAACAGGATCTCATCTGAAAAAATTAATATCACCTCAACATTATACCTCAACATTACCTTCACAAAAACAACTACACAGCCTAGAACAGGATCTCATCTAAAAAATAAATATTACCTCAACATTACCTTCACAACGACAACTACACCGTCTAGAACAGGATCTCATCTGAAAAAATAAATATTACCTCAACATTACCTTCACAACAACAACTACACTGCCAAGAACAGGATCTCATCTAAAAATATAAATATTACCTCAACATTATACCTCAGCATTACCTTCACAACGACAACTACACCGCCTCGAACAGGATCTCATCTAAAAAAATTAATATTACCTCAACATTATACCTCAACATTACCTTCACAACGACAACTACACCGCCTAGAACAGGATCTCATCTAAAAAAATTAATATTACCTCAACATTACCTTCACAACAACAACTACACTGCCGAGAACAGGATCTCATCTAAAAAAATAAATATTACCTCAATATTACCTTCACAACAACAACGACACCGCCGAGAACAGGATCTCATCTAAAAAAATTAATATTACCTCAACATTATACCTCAGCATTACCTTCACAACGACAACTACACCGCCTCGAACAAGATCTCATCTAAAAAAATTAATATTATCTCCACATTACCTTCACAACAACTACACCGCCTCAAACAAGATCTCATCTGAAAAAATAAATATTACCTCAACATTACCTTCACAACGCCAAGTACACCGCCTAGAACTTCATCTCATCGAAAAAAATTAATATTACCTCAACATTATACCTCAGCATTACCTTCACAACGCTAACTGCACTGCCTAGAACAGGATCTCATCTAAAAAAATAAATATTACCTCAACATTACCTTCACAACAACAACTACACTGCCTAGAACAGGATCTCATCTGAAAAAATAAATATTACCTCAACATTATACCTCAGCATTACCTTCACAACGCCAACTGCACCGCCTAGAACAGGATCTCATCTAAAAAAAATAAATATTACCTCAACATTAACTTCACAACGACAACTACACCGCCTAGAACAGGATCTCATCTGAAAAAATAAATATTACCTCAACATTACCTTCACAACAACAACTACACCGCCTAGAACAGGATCTCATCTCAAAAAATAAATACCAGAAGCGAATGTAGTATTCTTCTGACATTCATTTCTGACTTTACCGATAACTTGCTCACAACTGTAAACGCAATTTCCGTTTACTTCGGCCTGGAGTCGGGATCAGCGATCAAATAACGTTAATCACGATTAAAAATTATTTTTTGATGATGCGAGAGATATCTGTATTAAAATCAGTGGAGGAAATATTCACCATGTATGATATTTGGGTCTTTCATGTCTCCGACGATGCCTTTATCTCCCGGCATGCATCATTCCCCATGACAAAAACCGGAAACAAAAAAAACCAAAAAGCAAAAAAAAAATCCGGAAGCAAAAGGGTCATAGGCAACGACACGGATTCCAAATTGCCAGAGTATTGTGTTGTTGTTGTTGTTTCCTATTCTCTCATGTGCACGCGTTAAGTCATATTCACAAGACAAATAAAACCCAATCGTGTTTATACACCGCACAGCGTTTAAAAACAACCGGAAGCAAAAGGGTCATAGCCGACGACACTGATTCCAAATTGCTTGGGGTATTGTGTTGTTGTTTCCTGTTCTCTCATGTGCATGCGTTAAGTATGAAGCTTACTGCGTTCGCTAATAAGTAAACCAGAAAACACGGTAATCGAGTGTTACGTGATGTAATTGAGCGTTACTCAACTTTCTTTCAAGAGTGATTCAACTGTGTGTTTCCCAATCGGCCCTTTACTGGATTTTGTGGAAGGTTGTGACCACGGTGTGGTTATTCTTGTTGCTTCATGCACGTCACCCGGGTTTTTGTTTTTGCCTATACTGTAAACAGCTGTCAGTTACCTATACACCACCCAAATAAAGGTAACGTGTCCGAAAAGCGCGTTGCATGCTCGGAACAAGATCGCCCGTAGAGCGGGTTCTCTGCCAGTTTGTAGAATGCCTGAAGATTTGACTACATGATGCTCGTTTATGAAGAATCGCTGTTGATAAAGTTCTCGTCTGAGCAGCCACATTCTGGGTTCGATCCGCACTGAGTTAGTTGTGTGTTGTAGGTCGTGGTTCTTTGGAGGAGATCCTTTGTTGGACCGTGTACAAGCCTGGTGTTGTTGGGAGAGGTTGGGCGGCTTAAAGGGCAGAAAGACTGAAACAATCCTTTCCATCACAATCCCTCCATCATAATGTTCCAACACAATCCCTCAACGAAAGTAAAATGTCAAAATGTATCGTGATGATCATTCAGAAGAAGGATTGTGACATCATAATGTGGTATCATGACTGCCTTGATTGGTTGTTTATTTGAGATTTCATCACTTTATGTTTTTTCACTTTTTTCGAATGCTTTTTTTTCTGGCATTGTATAATAAATTCCATTCACAAGGATAAACGTCCATTCATAAACCCCACTTCTCCTGGTCCTCTGGTGTTGAATACTCTGGGAACCTCCTGATATGTAAAACATATCTTTACACAACGTCATGAAAGTTAAATGTTCTCATGAACGGGTTCATGAATCCTCATCATCATCATCTTCATCATCTTAAGCATCCAAATCATCCCTGGGGTGTTCCCAGTCCTCGGCGGATGCACATACGTGCTTCAGTACAGGTAAGTGTGTTCATCCTGCAGGAAGAGTCTGACCGGCGATAAATTCCAGATTCAATCAGATCTTCAATCACAACGTCGTCATACTTTTTACCCAGAGATGTGAGGAAGTTCAACGGAACATGGAATCCACTCATGGGATGACAGTGTCGGCCAACTAATCTACGGCGTGGTCGAACGTGAGCGCACACACAATCCTGGACGGGTCACCACTCCGACACAGGATACCAGCAAACTGGAACTCATTTTGCCGACCTCGGAAAGATGACAGGCAGAATCCACCCCACCTGGTATTAATTCAACAGTCAGTGGGATTTGAACTCAGGATCCCCGGATCCCAAGCCCACCACCCGAACCATTAAGCCAACACCAGGGATGAAAACACTTCCCTGCATCGAAAATTTTATGAAGATGTTTAACAGAAAGTGAAAGTTTTTATCACAACTCGGAAATCGATTGATTTAGAGAAGCGACTGATGCTTGAAATACACAAGCAGAGACAGAGGCTTTAGCATTATCTATACTTGGTGAAGTAGTTGTTTTAATAGTATGTGGGGGGTATAGCTCAGAGGTAGAGTATTTGATTGCAGTTCAAGAAGTCACTGGTTCGAATCCAGTTGCCCTCTCACTTTTTTGCCCCTCATTCCCTGAAAATATATTTATTTCGCATCATTTCCTCTGTTGGGATCACGTGAATCATCTTCACCTGGACGTGTTGTTCCGGTGTGCTCCGTGAGCTTGAACAGGTTCGTTGTTACCTGTATGTATGTTTATTTGTTTGCATGGACACACGATTGCCTCGTCCTTGTGCAGGCAAGGTGTTCAAGGTGTTCAAGGTGTTCAAGGTGTTCAAGGAAATTTGCATACAGGAGGCCATTTGGCCCATCAAGCCCGTGCCATGTCCATACGCTGGCATTTGCTTGCCGACTGTCGGTTGTGCTCATGATGAAGCTCACCAGAAGCATCTGTTCACAATGGCCTTCTCCTTTCAGGAGATCTCGTGATATCTGTAATATCGATCACCTGAGTGTGGAATGGATAGCCGGCTTTTGAATGCCATCTGAATGACAGCATGCTCCAAGATGCATCGCCTTAATTGTACTCCTGTGCCAGAACGGAAGTTTTTAGGTAAAAACTTGAGAAAAACAACCCCAGAATCGACAACTCAATGGCGCATTGGTGGTGCAGCGTAGGCATGATGGGCCGAATGTCCTCCTCCTGTGCCAAAGTTCCTTGTGTGGTAAATTATTTTGGAAAATTCGATGCCTTTTTGGAGGAATTTTCCAAAATATATTGGAATCAACGTGGGTTCGAATCCCGTCCAAGCTTTCAGCCGTCATAGAGGATATCACGGCTTCCGGAGGACCAATCACAACGCAGCATATTTTGTCCTCGCCCCCGTAACTTGCAAATGATTCCGTTTGACAGTCAGGAATCACGTGGTGGGTTGAAGCGGAACCGTCCTGTCGATCGCACTCCTCGTCGAAGAGAGAAAGGTCACGTGGCCGGAGAAAACGTTCCGAGTCGCTTCAGCTGCAAGAACAACCTTGGGAATTAGGAAGAAGAAGGCACACTCCATTTTGACCTCCCTCTCCGCTGTGTGCCGGCCACATGTTCTGGAGGACTTCCCTCTCCGCTGTGTGCCGGTCACGTGTTCTGGAGGACTTCTCTCCCCGCTGTGTGCCGGCCACGTGTTCTGGAGGACTTCCCTCCCCGCTGTGTGCCGGCCACGTGTTCTGGAGGACTTTCCTCCCCGCTGTGTGCCGGCCACGTGTTCTGGAGGACTTCTCTCCCCGCTGTGTGCCGGCCACGTGTTCTGGAGGACTTCCCTCCCCGCTGTGTGCTGGCCACGTGTTCTGGAGGACTTCGCTCCCAGCTGTGTGCCGGCCACGTGTTCTGGAGGACTTCCCTCCCCGCTGTGTGCCGGCCACGTGTTCTGGAGGACTTCTCTCCCCGCTGTGTGCCGGCCACGTGTTCTGGAGGACTTCTCTCCCCGCTGTGTGCCGGCCACGTGTTCTGGAGGACTTCTCTCCCCGCTGTGTGCCGGCCACGTGTTCTGGAGGACTTCCCTCCACGCCGTGTGCCGGCCACGTGTTCTGAAGGACTTCTCTCCCCATGCTGAACTTCTCACTCTCTCTGTCTCTCTCTGTCTCTGTCTCTCTCTCTCTCTCTCTCTCTCTCTCTCTCTCTCTCTCTCTCTCTCTCTCTCTCTCTCTCTCTCTCTCTCTCTCTCTCTCTCTCTCTCTCTCTCTCTCTCTCTCTCTCTCTCTCTCTCTCTCTCTCTCTCTCTCTCTCTCTCTCACTGCTGCACCACCATTGAACAGGACCAGCACTCTTTGGCCTGGTGACGCACCATCCACAACGAGGCCTCTGCTGTCCGCACACGATTCGAACCCTTCAAGCCGAGCTCGCCATTGCATACTCACGACGCTCGCGTCGCCCGTCGCATCGTACGACTTTATCTCTCTATAATCCCAGCAATGTGTGTGTGTGTGTGTGTGTGTTTGTGTGTGTCTGTCTGTCTGTCTGCGACTGCCGTTTCTCGACGACCGCCGGTCCGATCTGATTGAAACTTGCCAGGAATATTGCCGGGGCCCCGCAGATGTGCCTTTTCAAGGTTTGATGTCAATCGGACGAGCGGTTCCCAAGTTACGGCCATTTTACTGCTTTTTCAGTGTTGAAAAGGTGTATATATGGCAGCTGAAGGTGTCGTTCCACCTTCTCACCTTATCATTCCAATTTTTTCCCAAATTATTAATAACTGGACGATCACCGGTCCGATCGGATTGAAACTTGCCAGGAATATTGCTGGTGACCCGCGGATGTGCCTTTTCAAGGTTTGATATCGATCGGACGAGCGGTTCCCAAGTTACGGCCATTTTACTGCTTTTTCAGTGTTGAAAAGGTGTATATATGGCAGCTGAAGGTGTCGTTCCACCTTCTCACCTTATCATTCCAATTTTTTCCCAAATTATTAATAACTGGACGATCACCGGTCCGATCGGATTGAAACTTGCCAGGAATATTGCTGGTGACCCGCGGATGTGCCTTTTCGAGGTTTGATATTAATCGGACGAGCGGTTCCCAAGTTACGGCCATTTATCTGTCGACCAATGACAAGACACGGTGCTATGACATCACGAATGACGTCACAATTAATGTTTATTTATTATTTTATTTATTTTGCATGATTGACAGTCCGATCTGATTGAAACTTGCCAGGAATATTGCTGGGGACCCGCGGATGTGCCTTTTCGAGGTTTGATATTAATCGGACGAGCAGTTCCCAAGTTACGGCCATTTATCTGTCGACCAATATCTGCGAGAGAGGGGACGGGAGAGGGGGGATGAGAGTGGGGGCGAGAGAGGAGGGGGGAGAGAGGAAGGGCGAGACTAGGGGAGATAGAGGGGGGCAAGAGAGGGGGAGAGAGAAGGGCGAGAGAGAGGGAAGAGAGAGGAGGGGGGAGGAGGTGGGAGAGAAGAGGGACGAGACTAGGGGTGAGAGAGGGGGAGGAGAGAAAGGAGGAATAGAGGAGGGGTGAGACTAGGGGTGAGAGAGGAGGGGAGAGAAAGGAGGAATAGAGGAGGGGTGAGACTAGGGGTGAGAGAGGTGGGGAGAGAGGGAGAGAGAGGGGAGAGAGAGAAAGCAAGAGAGGGGGTGAGAGAGGGGGAGAGAGAGGGGAGGGAGAGAGGGGGGAAAGAGGGGGTGAGAGAGAGGGGGTGTCCAATTCAAGAGAGGGGGAGAGAGGAGGGGGCAAGAGGGGGAAAGAGGGGGTGAGAGAGAGGGGGCATCACAATTCAAGAGAGGGGGAGAGAGGAGGGGGCGAGAGATGGGGTGAGAGTGGGGGCGAGAGAGAGAGGGGCGAGAGAGGAGGGAGAGAGGAGGGGGAGTGAGAGAGAGAGAGGGGGCGAGAGATGGGGTGAGAGTGGGGGCGAGAGAGAGAGGGGGCATCACAATTCTTCTTTATTTGATATGACGTCACAATTGACGCTGGGGACCTGAATATGTTTCCCAGGTGTTTCCCAAGTTATGGCCATTTCTGATACGGTTGGTCCGATCCAATTGAAATAATGCCCCGATCCAGTCATCGTTTACGCACCTCCGGGCCCGTACTGGTACCTCAAATAGTAGATAGACCGGTCCCTCTCCCTCCAAGTGCCACCATGTTGACCGTGAACACTCGGTCGACTTTAATCCTGGTCGCCAACGTCACGTCGTCGAGACCAAGAAACACAGAAACCCGCCTTGATTACAGATCACCACTGCGGTTTGCGGTGCTCCTTTTAATCAGCCATCTTGAGCCGCCTCCTCCTCCGGTGGTTGTTGTTGTTTCACGGCTTCGTGACAGCACAGTGGAGTTGCATGGATTAAAAAAAAAACAAATCCAAACACAACACAAACTATTATCATGATCGTGATGATCAAAACGTTCGTGCGTGCTCGGCAATAAATAAATAATGATGAACCAAGTTGTTTCCAGCGCGGCGGTTTTTTTTATCAAGTTTTCGCATCGCAGTGCGTGATGACGTCATTACGTCGCTTGCGTTTCTCGTTTCTCCGTGGATGTTTACGTCGTCGCGACTTCCTCAACTCAACACGTCCCCGGCTGATTTCTTTCTTTGAAGGTTTTTCTTTGTTCACGATTTCTCTTTGGTTGAGGATTTGTGGTGCTGGGCTGACGTGCGAGTCGGTGACGTGTACAGAAGGACTGGCTATTGTGACGTCACGACAATCGGGTGTAGATCTGTGACACGCTCGGTTCGACGTGCATCACCATCCGTGGTTCCTGCAGTTTTGCCGAGTTTCCGCTCAATTCGGACTTTATTGACTTCAAGGAACATCTGTATATGAGGAAAACACAACGAAGGTTCGTCACACGGTTTGATTTTCACTACATTAAATTAACTTGATCATGTCATGTCGAGTTTAACCTGATTTATCCACCGTGACACTGACTGTGAATCACCGGGATTACAGTTTATCGCTGCCTCGGGATTCGAACCGTTCCGTCGATGCAGACAAAAGAAAGACAAACAAATGGACGGATGATCAGATTTTCCCGCCATTTTTTGAAGATTACATTTTCAGGTTTTAGTTCTTCTTGATGAAGAGGAACAGATTGATTTGAAGTTTAATCGGAGAATCCCTTTTGTGAAGATTTTACAACACACAAGGGGGTCAGTAATCCACCTTGAGGTGTGCACGCTCACCTCTGGGCTGTCTCGTCTGGGTTAGAATCCCGACCTAGCTATAAACTGCCATCCTGGTGTTTCGCACGTACGGCGAGGGTTCATTGCGTGCACCGTCCATCGGGTAGATGGTTAGCCCGAAGACTCCTCAACCAACACCGGTCGGTGGTGGATGTTAAACGAGACGCCGTTTTACCTCGCGTCTATTACACCACCTTGTGGAACTCGTCACATGAGTTATTCGTGCCTGTTTATTGTGTCCTTTGTGACGTCATAAACAGTACGTTTCCTGCTTGCAATGATTTTTTCCATTTTGTTTGACTGCCAGACAGGTAGATAGAGTAAAATACTATCACTCCTCTCTGTGCAGGTGTGATCGGACAAATTCAGAGCCAAAGTACGTCTTTATTAACGTCCACCAATGAATGCTGGCAGACCGGACGTCATTTTAATGTCCATCCGAGGGACAGCGCCTGCTTCGGCGCATGCTCCCATTCCTAACCGAACCTTGTCCTGACCTTTCACCTTCCAACCCCCAGGAGTACATCTGGCTGCGACATTTCCTCCGTTCCCACATCTTGTTCATCTGCGTGTTGTCCCATCCCCTAACAGTGACGACTATATCTACATCTCTTTCACACAACATGGACAGACATTTCACCACGCATCCCAACTCTCTCTTCCTCACATGTGGCGATTTCAGTTGTCACCATGAAACTTGGCTGGATGTTGGTACCTGTCTCACCAGGCGTGTAACTTCATCAAAGGACTTCTGTGACTCCATGGGACTGACTCAATCTGTGAACATTCTGACTCGGATTTCTCCAAATGGCAAATCCTCCCTTCTGGACTTGGTGATGACAAACTTCCCTGCAAATGTCTCCTGCTCTTCCTCTGCTCTCATTTGTTCATCTGATCATGTGCTTGTGAAAGTCAACAAATCTCTGGCTATTCCCAAAGAGCTGTTCCACACCAGTGAGTATGGGAGTTCACTCAAGCAGATTGGTAGGGACTGCAAGCAGCCATCTCTCTTCAGCACTGGTCTCCCATATCTACTGCTTCTGATGTTAACTCAGCCTGGGAATTCATCCACAGACACCTGATCTCTCTGTCTCCCTGTCTCTGGCTCTGTCTGTCTGTCTGTCTGTCTGTCTGTCTCTATCTCATGTACAGATTTATCCTGCCCATGGTACACTGAATACTGTGGTGGGGCAGTTGATCTGAAACAACCTTCTCTTCCTGGAACCCAAATCTGACCAAAGGCAATCTCAGCTCATTCTAAAAAGTCCACAACAAGTGTGTGTCCACCTTCAGCAGAGTCAGAAAATAACATGTGTCCAACCTCAAGATTGAGTTTTCAAACTTGTCTCCCTCCTCTAAAACCTGATGACACCTTGTTGAGTCTTTCTCTGGAGTATGCTCCCCTTCCAATCCCTTCCCTCGAGTCATCACAGCCGACTCCGCTCGTGAGCAGGCGAAATGCCTCAATTCTGTGTTTGATTCAAAATCTTGTGTCTCCAACCCCCCACTCTTCCCTGTCGTACACAACTGATCCTGGATTCTGTGTCTTTTGCACCTGAGAAGATGGAGAAAATTATTTCACTCCTTGACTCTGACTCTGCGACTGGACCGGACGGCATCAGCTCATGTGTCCTCACAACCTTCTCTGCTGCTCTTGCACATCCTCTCTCTGCCCTTTTCACCCTATCATTTGGCTTGGGTCATCTTTCATCTGTTTGTAAATCCGCCAACATCACCGCATTGCATAAAAAAGGAGAAAAAATTGATCCCCTTCACTACAAAACTATTGGCTTCCTTCCAATCATCAGCAAGATCATGGAGTCCATAATCACGGTTGAAATGAAATCCTTCCTCTTCTCCAACAGCCTCATCTCACATCACTAATTTGGTTTCAGACCAGGTCACTCCACCTTGTTCATGCTGCTTCGACTCACCCATCAATGGATGGACGCCCTCAGAGTTGGACATGAGATCAGGGCTGGTTCTCTGGACATATCTCTTTTGTTACAGCCTGGCATCTTGCGGTCCTCTCCAATCTCTGCCTATGGTATCCAATGCCAACTCCACACGTGGCAAACTGACTTCCTCAACTCTCGTAGCCAACATGTGGCTCTCAACAAGATCCATTCATCTCCTCTCCCTGTCATGGCTGCAGTACCTCAAGGCAGTGTTCTTGGACCAATCCTATTCCTGATCTTCATAAGTGATCTCTCTCACTCTCTGGAAGAATCCTCTTTATCTATTTGCTGATCACTCCCCCCTCTGCCGTGACATCCTCAGTCATCCTCCTTACAGACAGGCAGCAACCTCTTCCTTCTCTTCAGACCTTGACAAAATCACAAGCTGGTCAAACACTTGGAATATGTCTTCCAATCCTGACAAATCTCACTCCGAAAGGACCACCTGGCAAACCCTCCTCCGATCGACTTTCTTACCAATCCTCTTGAGGAAGTTCAGTCATTCAAAGTCCTGGGTCTCACTATCAGCCATGATCTTTCTTGGGCAAACCACATTTCAAAATCGTCCTCCAAAGCCAGCTGCTGACTGGGCATCCTCCAACATCCTTCCTTGGCACACTTGAACTCCTTTCCACCGACAATACCTTCATCGGTATTGAAGCTTGATGGAAGACTGCTCTCCTCTCCAGGCTGGCTCCCCTGCCTCACGTCTTGCTCAGCTTGATGCCGGGGAAACGAAGGTCTTAACGGTTATTGGAATCTCACGTGATGAAGCTGAGTCGATGGGCCTATCACTTCACCATCACCGACAGGTCAGTGGTCTCTTTGTCACCTACCACCTCCTTTCTCGTCTTACCTCTTCTGCTTATTCCGTGCTTTGTCCCCCCAGGTTTCTCAACGACACACACGGTTCACCATCAACCCCCTTCTAGTGAAACTACCTGAATCCAGTATCACTGCTCTCCTCCACTCATTCATTCCTCCTTTTCCCACCTGAGGAATCAACTTTCACATCCTCTTCAATCTCATTCTTCCCTCCAGGTCTTCAGGACAGCTGTTCACCACCATCTCAAATCATCCCCAATCCAAATCCATATTTTCTACCCTTGTAAACCCCATCTAAACCCTCATTCTTCCAATTTTCCAGTTTTTCCTCCTTTTGAACTTCCTTGTGTGTCCATCTCATCCACCCCAAACATCCTCTGTGTCCAACTTCTCCACCCCATCCATGCGTGTTTTGCGTCCTGTTTTTGTCTCTTTCGTCCTGATCCGTTCAGTGCACTAGTTCTTCCACGAGCCTCGACTAGGTGTGCAAAAATAAAGTAAAAAAGAGGCTTAAAAGGTGCTAAAATGTTTTAAAAGGTCTAAGCTTCTAAAGGGTCTTCACAGGTGTAAATATTTCTGGGGTCGAAGGGATCTAAAGGTATAAACTCTAAAGGGTCCAGTGGTCCTAGCAGTCTAACGGGTCCAGAAGATCTAAAGTGTTGAAGGGACCTAAAGGGGTCGGTCTTACTGGTCTTAAGAAGAGTGTTGTTTTCCAGGAAAGCAAAGATGAACGAGTCACCTAATTCACAAGACGTTGATGTGAACCAGTCACCACCAGATTCTACGACACCACAGAAAAAGAAAACTTCTCTTTGGGAACGTCTAAAGTAAATATATTTATTTTCTCTCTCTTCACTTTTAAAAACTTCTCTTTTGGAAATATCGAGTTCAGAAAATGTACAAGAAATTGATTTTTCAATCATTTTCATCTCAGGTGCTTGTTCAGAAGAAAAAAGAAAGGGAAGTGTTGTGATGACGTTTCACATCCCATGTAAGTAAGAGAAAATCTCCCTTCGGGATGTCGTGACATGAATTGTGATGGAAATAGAAATAGTTATTCCTGTCGTATCTCGATCACGTGATGATCCTTCATCATTTTCTCCACCATAGATTGGAGGTTTCATGGCTGTGGGATTTCTTTGAGGTTCCTTCCTCGAGATGGTTCGCTGGGGTGGGAATCTTGATCCTGATATTAATGTTCATCCTGGTGTTTTGCATGAAGGTTGAGACATCGATGTGTGCGCCATCCCACCAAAGCACGTGGATCGAGAGGACTGTCTGCCAGCGTGGGGGTGTTCGTGGACGTAAAATATCCCATCATGTCTCTTGCAAAGCTTTGGCGAGTTATCGCCGGTACCCAGAACAAATTACACATTCCTGCCATTCAACAGAAGCATTGGCCATAGACAAACACCGTCCAGAAACAAACACTGCCCAGACACGTCCGGAGCCAAACACCGTCCAGAAACAAACACTGCCCAGACACGTCCGGAGACAAACACCATCTAGAAACAAACACTGCCCAGACACGTCCGGAGACAAACACCGTCCAGAAACAAACACTGCCCAGACACGTCCAGAGACAAACACCGTCCAGAAACAAACACCACCCAGACACGTCCGGAGACAAACACCGTCCAGAAACAAACACTGCCCAGACACGTCCGGAGACAAACACCGTCCAGAAACAAACACTGCCCAGCACACCGTCCAGAAACAAACACTGCGAGAGACACGTCTGGAGACAAACACCGTCCAGAAACAAACACTGCCCAGACACGTCCGGAGACAAACACCGTCCAGAAACAAACACTGCCCAGACACGTCCGGAGACAAACACCGTCCAGAAACAAACACTGCCCAGACACATCCGGAGACAAACACCGTCCAGAAACAAACACTGCCCAGACACGTCCGGAGCCAAACACCGTCCAGAAACAAACACTGCCCAGACACGTCCGGAGACAAACACCGTCCAGAAACAAACACTGCCCAGACACGTCCGGAGCCAAACACCGTCCAGAAACAAACACTGCCCAGACACGTCCGGAGACAAACACCGTCCAGAAACAAACACTGCCCAGACACGTCCGGAGACAAACACCGTCCAGAAACAAACACTGCCCAGACACGTCCGGACCCAAACACGGCTTGGACGTGTCCAGAGCCAAGCCATCCAGAGACAAACACCGCCCGGACACGTCCTCGTGACTATTTCGAAAGCAATTGGTTATTTTATATGACTTGGTGTCCTTCACAAAGGTTACATGGTTTCTCTTTGTGAGTTTAAAAGGAAAATACATTTGATAACACCCCAATTCCGAGCCGTTCACCACATTCACGTGTTTTCTCAATTACAGAGCCAAATTTTTTCCACCTGTCACATGACAATTGTGTGTGTGTGTTTGTGCGTGTGTGTGTGTGTGTGTGTGTGTGTGTTTGTGCGTGTGTGTGTGTGTGTCTATGTATGTGTGTGCATGTGTGTAGGTGTGTATGTATGTATGTGTGTGTTGTTCATAGAGTATAACATATTCTCTGCAAACTCCCCTACCCCCACTACCCCACTCCTCTCTCTCTTTGTCCCATCCTTGCTCCATCCCCTCCTACTACAGTGCAGCATCCTCCCACACCCCTCTCTCTTTCTGTCTCCGAATGTATGTGGACGGCGGTTATGCCCAGATGGTGGTTATCTCCACACGTACCTGAACGGTGGTAATCCAAATTTATCACCAGTTGTTATTGGGTCCTTTAGTGTTGAAATGACATTACAGGTGGTGCGTAGAGGCTTGTAGGCTACACCAGTCCGTGCACTGCAAACTGTCCTCCCTATCCTTTCGGAAAAGCCCAGGTAGTATGGCAGAACACAGTGCCCAAGTGTGTCTGGCGCCTTCCGTTCTGTCTGTTTTGGTTCTTTCAAGGTGGGGAGTATCCCTTTGCTGTACCCACTTTTGAGCAGGACTCCTCTCACTAATCTGGCATGTTCTGAGATACCCTTAGAGATGTCATGACATGAATTGTGTCCAACATGTCTCAATGTGTCTTGTGGGTAAATAAAAGATTGACCCAATACCACATATATGTATGCGTGCACGCGCGCGCGCACACACACACACACACACACACACACACACACACACACACACACACACACACACACACACACACACACACGTACGGAAGCCATTTACTCCACACGTCTGCTCTTCATGAACACCACATTATTTAAATTAATCAGTTGATTGTTCTCCGCTCCATCCGACCGATCGATCATCCGTCCATGTATGTTTGTGTGTGTGTGATCTTTCAAAAACAGTTGGACATTTAGCTCTCATATTGCAGATATCTATTCCTCATGACATCATCTCAACCTGATTACATCACGGCTGTGATTGGCTAAATGATGTGACCATGACAACCATCTCAGTAACTTAGCTTGTGTGCGTGATATTTCAAAAATTGTTCAAGATTGAACTTTCAGATTACACAGATCTTTTCCTCATCCCACCCAAAAGTAGGGGGATCTCCAGTATCAGTTCCTTGTTTTATTTCATGTGGAGTTTGGTGGAGGGGGCATTGTAGTGTCAGTTGTTGAAATACAGAATGTGTATGACATCCGGTTTAGCATATTTGAAGCAAATTGTGGTTTTACAAAGAGTGTTGTTTTCCAGGAAAGCAAAGATGAACGAGTCTCCTGGTTCTCAAGATGTTGCTGTGAACCAGTCACCCAGTTCTGAAGATGTTGGTCTGAACCCGTTTCTTGATTCTCAAGATGTTGGTTTGAACCCTTCTTCTGGTTCTCCAGATGTTGGTGTGAACCAGTCATCCAGTTCTGAAGATGTTGGTCTGAACCCGTTTCTTGATTCTCAAGATGTTGGTTTGAACCCTTCTTCTGGTTCTCCAGATGTTGGTGTGAACCAGTCATCCAGTTCTCAAGATGTTGGTCTGAACCCGTTTCTTGATTCTCAAGATGTTGGTTTGAACCCTTCTTCTGGTTCTCCAGATGTTGGTGTGAACCAGTCATCCAGTTCTCAAGATTTTGGTCTGAACCCGTTTCTTGATTCTCAAGATGTTGGTTTGAACCCTTCTTCTGGTTCTCCAGATGTTGGTGTGAACCAGTCATCCAGTTCTCAAGATGTTGGTTTGAACCCGTTTCTTGATTCTCAAGATGTTGGTTTGAACCCTTCTTCTGGTTCTCCAGAAGTTGGTGTGAACCTGTTTCTTGATTCTCAAGAAGTTGGTCTGAACTCTTCTCCTGGTTCTCAAGACGTTGGTGTGAACCAGTCACCACCACATTCTCCTCCACCAAAGAAAAAGAAAACTACTCTTTGGGAACGTCTAAAGTAAATATATTTATTTTCTCTCTCGACACTTTTTAAAACTTCTTTTTGGAAATATCGAGTTCAGAAAATGTACAAGAAATTGACTTTTCAATCTTTTTCATCTTAGGTGCTTGTTCAGAAGAAAAAAGAAAGGGAAGTGTTGTGATGACATTTCACATCCCATGTAAGTAAGAGAAAATCTCCCTTCGGGATGTCGTGACATGAATTGTGATGGAAATAGAAATCGTTATTCCTGTCGTATCTCGATCACGTGATGATCCTTCATCATTTTCTCCATCATAGATTGGAGGTTTCATGGCTGTGGGATTTCTTTGAGGTTCCTTCATCGAGATGGTTCGCTGGGGTGGGAATCTTGATCCTAACATTAATGTTCATCCTGGTGTTTTGCATGAAGGGTGAGACATCGATGTGTGCGCCGTCCCACCAAAGCTCGTGGATCTTGAGGACCGTCTGCCAGCGTGGGGGTATTGGTGGACGTAAAATATCCCATCATGTCTCTTGCAAAGCTTTGGCGAGTTATCGCCGGTACCCAGAACAAATTACACATTGCTGCCATTCAACAGAAGGATTGCCCAACCAGTCCGTGAAAGACTTCAGCCACAGCCGTTTCCACTGGCAACATTATGAGAAGTTGATGGTTGTTCGCGTCGTTAAAGCAGAAGAAGAAGTAGAAGTAGAAGATAAAAGTTATTGTTGTAAGAATGTCTGTCAAAGCCAGGTGTAAATGGCAAGCATCACGAGGTAATCGATCTGAGGAGGGAAGGAATACATGGAATTACAACCACTTTCACCAGATGTATCAAAATGTTAATTTTCGTTTGTAAAGATTTGATCCATAATAAAGAATGGCAACAACTGCTTTGTACAATGTTATATCAGAACTAGAACGGCTGTAATGAAGTGCATGGTCTCCTCACCCCGAACGCTCATTCTGAACAGAAACACCAACGTCAACTGAACACGCTACCAGTATACCATTGAATGATTATTCGGATATCTCACAACCACTTTGTGCACATTAAGACGAAATTGCGTCAATAAAGGTGTTTATGAAAAAAAATTCAAACTATATTCCCCATGGCTGGTCGATCATGTGTGTGAAGTTTCACATTGATCTGTGAAGAAGTTCTGGAGAAGAAGTGGAATATTTTTACATTTTTATTTTCAATCCAATATGGCGACCAGAATGTATGGCCTATGACGTCATATATTTAATTTTTCACTCACATCGGCTCGGAGATCAGATCGATGAAGTTTCAGATTTTATGGACAAGGATTTCGATTCAACCAATTATGGCTGGAAAAATTACGTCACCAATAACGTCATCATTATCACCCAACATACCCCCTTGGGAGTTCATTACATGTTGCAAGTTTCATATTTTTTTTCATTGAGCGGTTTCAGAGAAAATGATGTCCAAATATTTTTCCATTTAATCAAATATGCCTGCCATCCCATGTGACCTATGCCATCCCAGCGTTAGCAATACAACATTCTCCATGGGGAGTCCCATGTTTAAAGTTTCACATCGATCAGACAAGCGGTTGCAGAGAAAAACATTTTAAAAACACAAATATATATATATATATATATATATATATATATATATATATATATATATATATATATATATATATATATATATATATATATATATATATATATATACATACATATAC
>NW_028225118.1:67500-246183 GCF_056783735.1 Eptatretus burgeri | reverse complement strand
GGGACACGGAGGGATGATGGGATATGGAGGGATGATGGGACAAGGAGGGATGATGGGACATGGATGGATGATGGGATAATGAGGGATGATGGGAAGCGGAGGGATGATGGGACACGGAGGGATGATGGGACACGGAGGGATGATGGGACATGGAGGGATGATGGGACATGGAGGGATGAAGGGACATGGAGGGATGATGGGACATGGAGGGATGTTGGGCAGGGAGCGATGATGGGACATGGTCGGATGATGGGCATGGAGGGATGATGGGACATGGAGGGATGATGGGACATGGAGGGATGATGGGCATGGAGGGATGATGGGACATGGAGGGATGATGGGACATGGAGGGATGATGGGCATGGAGGGATGATGGGACATGGAGGGATGATGGGCAGGGAGGGATGATGGGACATGGTCGGATGATGGGCATGGAGGGATGATGGGACATGGAGGAATGATGGGATGAGGAGGGATGATGGGACATGGAGGGATGATGGGACAAGGAGGGATGATGGGACATGGATGGATGATGGGACAAGGAGGGATGATGGGACACGGAGGGATGATGGGACATGGAGGGATGATGGGCATGGAGGGATGAAGGGACATGGAGGGATGATGGGCATGGAGGGATGATGGGACATGGAGGGATGATGGGACATGGAGGGATGATGGGATATGGATCGATGATGGGACATGGAGGGATGATGGGACAATGAGGGATGATGGGACATGGATCGATGATGGGACACGGAGGGATGATGGGACACGGAGGGATGATGGGACAACGAGGGATGATGGGACATGGAGGGATGATGGGACAATGAGGGATGATGGGAAGCGGAGGGATGATGGGACATGGAGGGATGAAGGGACATGGAGGGATGATGGGACATGGAGGGATGATGGGAAGGGAGGGATGATGGGACACGGAGGGATGATGGGACATGGAGGGATGATGGGCATGGAGGGATGATGGGACATGGAGGGATGATGGGACTTGGAGGGATGATGGGAAGGGAGGGATGATGGGACACGGAGGGATGATGGGACATGGAGGGATGATGGGCATGGAGGGATGATGGGACATGGAGGGATGATGGGACGAGGAGGGATGATGGGACATGGAGGGATGATGGGACACGGAGGGATGATGGGACATGGAGGGATGATGGGCATGGAGGGATGAAGGGCATGGAGGGATGATGGGAAACGGAGGGATGATGGGACATGGACGGATGATGGGACATGGAGGGATGATGGGACATGGATGGATGATGGGATATGGATCGATGATGGGACATGGAGGGATGATGGGACAATGAGGGATGATGGGACATGGATCGATGATGGGACACGGAGGGATGATGGGACACGGAGGGATGATGGGACAACGAGGGATGATGGGACATGGAGGGATGATGGGACAATGAGGGATGATGGGAAGCGGAGGGATGATGGGACATGGAGGGATGAAGGGACATGGAGGGATGATGGGACATGGAGGGATGATGGGAAGGGAGGGATGATGGGACACGGAGGGATGATGGGACATGGGGGATGATGGGCATGGAGGGATGATGGGACATGGACGGATGATGGGACATGGAGGGATGATGGGAAGGGAGGGATGATGGGACACGGAGGGATGATGGGACATGGAGGGATGATGGGCATGGAGGGATGATGGGACATGGAGGGATGATGGGACGAGGAGGGATGATGGGACATGGAGGGATGATGGGACATGGAGGGATGATGGGACGAGGAGGGATGATGGGACAACGAGGGATGATGGGACATGGAGGGATGATGGGACAATGAGGGATGAATGGAAGCGGAGGGATGATGGGACATGGAGGGATGAAGGGACATGGAGGGATGATGGGACATGGAGGGATGATGGGAAGGGAGGGATGATGGGACACGGAGGGATGATGGGACATGGGGGATGATGGGCATGGAGGGATGATGGGACATGGAGGAATGATTGGACGAGGAGGGATGATGGGACATGGAGGGATGATGGGATATGGAGGGATGATGGGACAAGGAGGGATGATGGGACATGGATGGATGATGGGACATGGAGGGATGATGGGACATGGAGGGATGATGGGACGAGGAGGGATGATGGGACATGGAGGGATGATGGGACACGGAGGGATGATGGGACATGGAGGGATGATGGGCATGGAGGGATGAAGGGACATGGAGGGATGATGGGAAACGGAGGGATGATGGGACATGGACGGATGATGGGACATGGAGGGATGATGGGACATGGATGGATGATGGGACATATATATATATATATATATATATATATATATATATATATATATATATATATATATATATATATATATATATATATATATATATATATATATATATATATATATATATATATATATATATATATATATTTATATATATAGCCTGGTGTGTTGGCGCAGTGGTTAGTGCAGCGGCTTGGGATCCAAAAGGTCCTGAGTTCAAGCCCCGTTGGGCCACTGAATGAATACACCAGGGGGTTGACTCAGCCTGTCATCCTTCCGAGGTCGGCGAAATGAGTACCAGTGTACTGGGCCGGTGTATACCCCGGTTAAAACAGGTGTACCATATCCCTGTGTCGTAAGAGGCGACCAGGGTTGCGTCAGGAAGGGCATCCGGCGTAAAACATGTGCCAAATCACTATGCGGATCGGATGATCTGCTGTGGCGACCCCTAACGGGAGCAGCCGAAAGGAGAAGAAGAAGATATATATATATATATATATATATATATATATATATATATATATATATATATATATATATATATATATATGTATATGTATATATTTGGTCTTTTCAATGATGGGACATGGTCGGATGATGGGCATGGAGGGATGATGGGACGAGGAGGGATGGAGGGATGATGGGACATGGAGGGATGATGGGACATGGAGGGATGATGGGACATGGAGGGATGATGGGCATGGAGGGATGATGGGACATGGAGGGATGATGGGCATGGAGGGATGATGGGACACGGAGGGATGATGGGACATGAAGGGATGATGGGACATGGAGGGATGATGGGCATGGAGGGATGATGGGACATGGAGGGATGATGGGACGAGGAGGGATGATGGGACATGGAGGGATGATGGGACACGGAGGGATGATGGGACATGGAGGGATGATGGGCATGGAGGGATGATGGGACAAGGAGGGATGATGGGTCACGGAGGGATGATGGGACATGAGGGATGATGGGCATGGAGGGATGAAGGGACATGGAGGGATGATGGGCATGGAGGGATGATGGGACATGGAGGGATGATGGGACATGGAGGGATGATGGGATATGGATCGATGATGGGACATGGAGGGATGATGGGACAATGAGGGATGATGGGACATGGATCGATGATGGGACACGGAGGGATGATGGGACACGGAGGGATGATGGGACAACGAGGGATGATGGGACATGGAGGGATGATGGGACAATGAGGGATGATGGGAAGCGGAGGGATGATGGGACATGGAGGGATGAAGGGACATGGAGGGATGATGGGACATGGAGGGATGATGGGAAGGGAGGGATGATGGGACACGGAGGGATGATGGGACATGGAGGGATGATGGGCATGGAGGGATGATGGGACATGGAGGGATGATGGGACTTGGAGGGATGATGGGAAGGGAGGGATGATGGGACACGGAGGGATGATGGGACATGGAGGGATGATGGGACATGGAGGGATGATGGGACATGGAGGGATGATGGGACGAGGAGGGATGATGGGACATGGAGGGATGATGGGACACGGAGGGATGATGGGACATGGAGGGATGATGGGCATGGAGGGATGAAGGGCATGGAGGGATGATGGGAAACGGAGGGATGATGGGACATGGACGGATGATGGGACATGGAGGGATGATGGGACATGGATGGATGATGGGATATGGATCGATGATGGGACATGGAGGGATGATGGGACAATGAGGGATGATGGGACATGGATCGATGATGGGACACGGAGGGATGATGGGACACGGAGGGATGATGGGACAACGAGGGATGATGGGACATGGAGGGATGATGGGACAATGAGGGATGATGGGAAGCGGAGGGATGATGGGACATGGAGGGATGAAGGGACATGGAGGGATGATGGGACATGGAGGGATGATGGGAAGGGAGGGATGATGGGACACGGAGGGATGATGGGACATGGGGGGATGATGGGCATGGAGGGATGATGGGACATGGAGGGATGATGGGACATGGAGGGATGATGGGAAGGGAGGGATGATGGGACACGGAGGGATGATGGGACATGGAGGGATGATGGGCATGGAGGGATGATGGGACATGGAGGGATGATGGGACGAGGAGGGATGATGGGACATGGAGGGATGATGGGACATGGAGGGATGATGGGACGAGGAGGGATGATGGGACAACGAGGGATGATGGGACATGGAGGGATGATGGGACAATGAGGGATGAATGGAAGCGGAGGGATGATGGGACATGGAGGGATGAAGGGACATGGAGGGATGATGGGACATGGAGGGATGATGGGAAGGGAGGGATGATGGGACACGGAGGGATGATGGGACATGGAGGGATGATGGGCATGGAGGGATGATGGGACATGGAGGAATGATGGGACGAGGAGGGATGATGGGACATGGATGGATGATGGGACATGGAGGGATGATGGGACACGGAGGGATGATGGGACATGGATGGATGAGGGGACATGAAGGGATGATGGGACATGGGGGGATGATGGGACGAGGAGGGATGATGGGACATGGAGGGATGATGGGACATGGAGGGATGATGGGACATGGAGGGATGATGGGCATGGAGGGATGAAGGGACATGGAGGGATGATGGGAAACGGAGGGATGATGGGACATGGACGGATGATGGGACATGGAGGGATGATGGGACAACGAGGGATGATGGGACATGGATCGATGATGGGACACGGAGGGATGATGGGATATGGAGGGATGATGGGACAAGGAGGGATGATGGGACATGGATGGATGATGGGATAATGAGGGATGATGGGAAGCGGAGGGATGATGGGACACGGAGGGATGATGGGACACGGAGGAATGATGGGACATGGAGGGATGATGGGACATGGAGGGATGAAGGGACATGGAGGGATGATGGGACATGGAGGGATGTTGGGCAGGGAGCGATGATGGGACATGGTCGGATGATGGGCATGGAGGGATGATGGGACATGGAGGGATGATGGGACATGGAGGGATGATGGGCATGGAGGGATGATGGGACATGGAGGGATGATGGGACATGGAGGGATGATGGGCATGGAGGGATGATGGGACATGGAGGGATGATGGGACATGGAGGGATGATGGGCAGGGAGGGATGATGGGACATGGTCGGATGATGGGCATGGAGGGATGATGGGACATGGAGGGATGATGGGACATGGAGGGATGATGGGCATGGAGGGATGATGGGACATGGAGGAATGATGGGATGAGGAGGGATGATGGGACATGGAGGGATGATGGGACAAGGAGGGATGATGGGATATGGATGGATGATGGGACAAGGAGGGATGATGGGACACGGAGGGATGATGGGACATGGAGGGATGATGGGCATGGAGGGATGAAGGGACATGGAGGGATGATGGGCATGGAGGGATGATGGGACATGGAGGGATGATGGGACATGGAGGGATGATGGGATATGGATCGATGATGGGACATGGAGGGATGATGGGACAATGAGGGATGATGGGACATGGATCGATGATGGGACACGGAGGGATGATGGGACACGGAGGGATGATGGGACAACGAGGGATGATGGGACATGGAGGGATGATGGGACAATGAGGGATGATGGGAAGCGGAGGGATGATGGGACATGGAGGGATGAAGGGACATGGAGGGATGATGGGACATGGAGGGATGATGGGAAGGGAGGGATGATGGGACACGGAGGGATGATGGGACATGGAGGGATGATGGGCATGGAGGGATGATGGGACATGGAGGGATGATGGGACATGGAGGGATGATGGGAAGGGAGGGATGATGGGACACGGAGGGATGATGGGACATGGAGGGATGATGGGCATGGAGGGATGATGGGACATGGAGGGATGATGGGACGAGGAGGGATGATGGGACATGGAGGGATGATGGGACACGGAGGGATGATGGGACATGGAGGGATGATGGGCATGGAGGGATGAAGGGCATGGAGGGATGATGGGAAACGGAGGGATGATGGGACATGGATGGATGATGGGACATGGAGGGATGATGGGACATGGATGGATGATGGGATATGGATCGATGATGGGACATGGAGGGATGATGGGACAATGAGGGATGATGGGACATGGATCGATGATGGGACACGGAGGGATGATGGGACACGGAGGGATGATGGGACAACGAGGGATGATGGGACATGGAGGGATGATGGGACAATGAGGGATGATGGGAAGCGGAGGGATGATGGGACATGGAGGGATGAAGGGACATGGAGGGATGATGGGACATGGAGGGATGATGGGAAGGGAGGGATGATGGGACATGGAGGGATGATGGGACATGGGGGGATGATGGGCATGGAGGGATGATGGGACATGGAGGGATGATGGGACATGGAGGGATGATGGGAAGGGAGGGATGATGGGACACGGAGGGATGATGGGACATGGAGGGATGATGGGCATGGAGGGATGATGGGACATGGAGGGATGATGGGACGAGGAGGGATGATGGGACATGGAGGGATGATGGGACACGGAGGGATGATGGGACATGGAGGGATGATGGGCATGGAGGGATGAAGGGCATGGAGGGATGATGGGAAACGGAGGGATGATGGGACATGGACGGATGATGGGACATGGAGGGATGATGGGACATGGATGGATGATGGGACATATATATATATATATATATATATATATATATATATATATATATATATATATATATATATATATATATATATATATATATATATATATATATGTATATGTATATATTTGGTCTTTTCAATGATGGGACATGGTCGGATGATGGGCATGGAGGGATGATGGGACGAGGAGGTATGATGGGACATGGAGGGATGATGGGACATGGAGGGATGATGGGACACGGAGGGATGATGGGACATGGAGGGATGATGGGAAACGGAGGGATGATGGGACATGGACGGATGATGGGACATGGAGGGATGATGGGACATGGAGGGATGATGGGACGAGGAGGGATGATGGGACACAGAGGGATGATGGGACATGGAGGGATGATGGGACAACAAGGGATTTTGGGACATGGATCGATGATGGGACACGGAGGGATGATGGGACATGGAGGGATGATGGGACAAGGAGGGATGATGGGACATGGATGGATGATGGGATAATGAGGGATGATGGGAAGCGGAGGGATGATGGGACACGGAGGGATGATGGGACACGGAGGGATGATGGGACAACGAGGAATGATGGGTCAAGGAGGGATGATGGGACATGGATGGATGATGGGACACGGAGGGATGATGGGACATGGAGGGATGAAGGGACATGGAGGGATGATGGGACATGGAGGGATGATGGGAAGGGAGGGATGATGGGACACGGAGGGATGATGGGCATGGAGCGATGATGGGCATGGAGGGATGATGGGCATGGAGGGATGATGGGACGAGGAGGGATGATGGGACATGGAGGGATGATGGGCATGGAGGGATGATGGGACATGGAGGGATGATGGGACATGGAGGGATGATGGGACATGGAGGGATGATGGGACATGGAGGGATGATGGGCATGGAGGGATGATGGGACATGGAGGGATGAAGGGACATGGAGGGATGATGGGACATGGAGGGATGATGGGCAGGGAGGGATGATGGGACATGGTCGGATGATGGGCATGGAGGGATGATGGGACATGGAGGAATGATGGGACGAGGAGGGATGATGGGACATGGAGGGATGATGGGACATGGAGGGATGATGGGACAAGGAGGGATGATGGGACATGGATGGATGATGGGACAAGGAGGGATGATGGGACATGGAGGGATGATGGGACATGGAGGGATGATGGGCATGGAGGGATGAAGGCACATGGAGGGATGATGGGCATGGAGGGATGATGGGACATGGAGGGATGATGGGACATGGAGGGTTGATGAGATGATATGGATCGATGATGGGACATGGAGGGATGATGGGACATGGAGGGTTGATGAGATATGGATCGATGATGGGACATGGAGGGATGATGGGATGTGGATCGATGATGGGACATGGAGGGATGATGGGACACGGAGGGATGATGGGACATGGAGGGATGAAGAGACATGGAGGGATGATGGGCATGGAGGGATGATGGGACATGGAGGGATGAAGGGACATGGAGGGATGATGGGAAATGGAGGGATGATGGGACATGGAGGGATGATGGGACGAGGAGGGATGATGGGACATGGAGGGATGATGGGACATGGAGGGATGATGGGACAAGGAGGGATGATGGGACATGGATGGATGATGGGACAAGGAGGGATGATGGGACATGGAGGGATGATGGGACATGGAGGGATGATGGGCATGGAGGGATGAAGGCACATGGAGGGATGATGGGCATGGAGGGATGATGGGACATGGAGGGATGAAGGGACATGGAGGGATGATGGGACATGGAGGGATGATGGGATATGGATCGATGATGGGACATGGAGGGATGATGGGACATGGAGGGTTGATGAGATATGGATCGATGATGGGACATGGAGGGATGATGGGATGTGGATCGATGATGGGACATGGAGGGATGATGGGACACGGAGGGATGATGGGACATGGAGGGATGAAGAGACATGGAGGGATGATGGGCATGGAGGGATGATGGGACATGGAGGGATGAAGGGACATGGAGGGATGATGGGAAATGGAGGGATGAAGGGACATGGATGGATGATGGGACACGGAGGGATGATGGGACACGGAGGGATGATGGGACACAGAGGGATGATGGGACATGGATGGATGATGGGACATGGATGGATGATGTGACACGGAGGGATGATGCGACACGGATGGATGATGGGACACGGAGGGATGATGGGACACCGAGGGATGATGGGACACGGAGGGATGATGGGCATTGAAGGGATGATGGGACACCGAGGGATGATGGGACATGGAGGGATGATGGGACAAGGAGGGATGATGGGACACGGATGGATGATGTCCATCATCGAGTAGTTTTATTCGAGTTGTTCACCGTCCCTGCCTCATCCTCGTGGCGCTGCACAACGTCCCAAACAGCTTGGTTTTCTTTTTAACCGCGGGTTCCCTTTAACACCTTGTGGGAGCAAAAAAAACCCCACCTGGTCCACCTGGAAAAGGACTGTCTGGACGCATGCACGAACATGCAGTGACCTTTGCACCTCTCCGGTCGACTCATTCCGAATCTGATTCATAAATGCTGCAGTCCACTCGAGACTGAGGGTGGACAGACGGGGGGGGGGGGGAGGGACTCCGCTTGGTGTGACGTCTAACCCTAACCCTAACGCGCGCACACACACACACACACACACACACACACACACACACACACACACACACACACACACACACACACACACACACACATTGATGAATCACCCTGACTGTGAAACACAAGGTGACAGTTTATAGCTGGGTCAGTACTCGAACCCAGGCTAGAGTGATGAGAGCGAGCATGCGAACCTCTCGGCTTTCCTGCTGTGATGTGAATGAAATGTTTCATTTCAAAAAAATTGTATATATCGATGTCGAAGTGACCGCAGACCGACGTGGGGCCATCACAGGCGAGTGGCCCCTGAACATTGTTCAGTAAGTATGGTTAATGAAGATGATGTCAGCTGACTTCCAAGCAGAGGGAAGATGACCCTGGGAAAATGATAGAGCGAATGGAGCAGGATGTTTGTAAGTTCAACGTGCTGTCATTTGATTAAATTCGACAGGGAAGAGATGGGTACCTCTCCTGGTGGAACACACGTATAAAGATCAATTATTTTATTTTTTTTGTTTCTGCAAGCACACGAAGCGAAAGGTGTTTGGGTTAAACGCTTGAGCTCAGATGATAACAGAGACAGGTAATCATCCTCTCTTCGTGAAAGGACATTACAGTCACTCACCCGAAGGGACAGCCTCAGGTTAACCCAAGGAGACCGTCGTCTGGTGTACGAAACCTGAGCACCACTCGGACACACACGTGACCGTAATCTGACCCGGGAAGGTTTCCCCGTGGTTTTTCCTCCTATCATCATGAATGGGGGTCCCGAAGGGTCCTGAATTAACTTTTTCCTCCAAACTTGATGGAATCAATCAGAACTTGAACAGACACAATGTCGGGGTTCCCTCATTAATCCCTGAACGTTTCAGCTTCCTCGGTCAAATCCTCCCGGAGGAGTAGATGATACATACCCACCCACATACCTACAAATCTTCATACCTACATCTAACTCCGTTATGGAGGGAAGATTGTCGACAAATACAAAAACAGAAAGTAAAGAACGTTGATTCGTATCGAGGGAATAATCATCGACGAACTCGGACTCGATTTTCCACTTTCACAACACAATCTGAAACACAAACAATCCGTTAAAACGAAACGTTCAATCCTTGTACAGTGGAAAATCGATATTATACCCACCGGTGGGGTCAAAAGCGACTCGGGCGTTATAAATGATACAGCGCTGCACTGATGCAGTGAAAAATATTTTATATTACATACAAACCAGTGCCAAAACACGTGGACATGTACGTCCGCCATCTTGGATTTTTGGGGTTGATGAAGAAGCGGTCAAGTTATTTTCTTTTCTTTTTTTTTAAACAATAAATAAACACAGGAATTGAATGCATATAGAATATATTTTATTTATTTATGTGCAATCGAACATTACTTACAAAATAAAAAATACAAAATGTACATTATCACATAAATCGGTAAAATATTTTACGCTTCCTTAATCACAAAACGGATACGGAATTTATATCTTGAAGAATTCGGAATTTATTTCTTGAATAAATCGGTGATCTTGGTTGGTTTCATGGATGCTCTTGAGAGTCTCCGGGTGTCATCCAGAAGGATTTTAACCTGGTGTATCTTCAAACGAAGATTGGGGCATTCCTGCTCATCCAAGGACTCCAACCAACGAAGACCATAAAGGAAAGACTGTTCAGCTTTGGAGTGGAGAGGCTGGGGGAGAGGTTCAACTGGTCCCTCTTCTTCTTCCGACTCCTCTCGGGGTTCCTCTTCCTCTCCAGTTGACAACTGTTCTTCTCTGAGCAGTTCTCCAACCCAGGCCTGGAGAGCATCAAGAGCTGATGTGCCAGGGCAAGGTTGAGGGCCCTGGCACATCATCCTTGGAGAACCCATTGAAGTCTTCTTCATTATCAGACTTGGGAGGACCTAGGCCTTTCCTCCGGCAGTTAATGATGGTGTCCTTGGTGACCTTCTCCCAGGCTGGCCCTTCAAACTCCATCGTCTTCATAACGTCCATGGCCTTGAGGAAGACGGTCATCTCTTTCTGCTCCCTCGCCATAGCTTCGCATAATTGATCTTTGTAGAATAGCTTGAAACAGTTGATGACCCCTGCTCCAAAGGCTGGATCTTGCTGGTGGTGTTCTTGGGCATAAAGGAAGCGAACATCTTCCCATCCTTGAACTTTAAGATATCTCCTGATGGATGAGATGGGGGCGTTGTCAATGAGGAGGATAGCTTTCTCTTCTTGCCCAAGCTTACTCAGGTGCTTCCGCACAGCAGGGCAGAACCTCTGGAAGAACCAGTCCTTGAAACAGGCTCCTGTCATCCAAGCCTTCCTGGTGTTGGTGTAAATGCAGGGAAGGAGGGATCTGTTGAAATGGTGCAGACACCTGGGGTTTAGTGACTTCCCTATGACCAACGGGGTCATCTTCAGATACCCTGACCTGTTGGCACAGAGAAGGAGGCTGACTTTGTCCTTTGGCTTCTTGTGTCCAGTCTTTCTTGATGGGTTGTCATCCAGGTCCATAGTTCTGTCTGGAGGGGTCTTGTAGTACAGACCATTTTCATCTGCATTGAAAACCTGGTCTTCTGTGAAGTTGTTGTCTTCGATTAGTTGATTGAAGACAGAGAGGTAGTCCTTGGCAGATTCAAGGTCTGCAGACTTGGCCTCTCCATGTTGTTGGTTCATGTGGAGCCCATGTCGATCCTGCCAGCGTTGCAGCCACCCCCTGGTTAAGCTGTAGTCAGCATCTTCACCTCTCTCTTCCTTGTAAAGATCCTTGTTGATCTTCTTGGCCTGATGAAGGAGGATGGTGCCTGAGATAGGTATGTCAAGCTCTCTAGACTTGCAGAACCAATTGAATAGTTCCTGGTCCAACTCCTGATCCCTCCCAAGCTTGACCCTCTTCCTCTTCATTTCTTTCTCTCCACAGGAGATGTAACGGGAGCTTAGATTTAAGTTGTTGACAACTCTTCCAAAAGGATGTGGGCGGTAGAGCACGCTAACATTAGTTAATCTTGTACAGTACAGTACTGTACTTACGTTGTGTACTGTGTTGTATGGTGTTAGAAGGGAACATGAACGTGAGTTACAGGAGATACGGATGCCATGATGATTTGAATTGAATTGATTTTGTTCATCTCAGCTTCGCCATTTATACGGGAAAGGTGCGAGAAGATGACAGCTCGTGAGTATTTTCACACCACATCTCAACTCAACACAGGGCGATGACAGCTTGAATTTTTTTCGCCACTTAGCGCTATTTTGGACTAACTTTGTCTCTATTTTCTCACTTTTTTGCCTTTAAACATGAAATAGTAGTATTTTTTGGGGGTCCAAGGTGTATGAGCGTTATATCAGTACAAGCACTATTACGATTAGCGTTATATCGATTTTCCACTGCATTTATTTTAAATCATGGACACGTGATGTGGCGTGAACCAATCAGACACCGCGATCTCCCTGTTCGTTTTTTCCCCAAACAGCTCGCGCTCTTCACTCGGTTACCACAGCGTACCGTCTTTCACCCGACACGACGTGCGGTCCACCATGACCCGAGATCTCAGAGAGAACACCCCGGGATCCACGTGGATACATGGAGGATATCCGGGAGGTTCTCCGGAAGACCGCGGGTCCATGGTCGGTTCACCCGAGGACAAGGGGTCCAGACCCGGTATGTGACGTTCACTCCGTACCGAGAACTTGTGTTTCCCGTGCTGATCCGTGCTGTGTACTAACACAGAAACTCATTGATTTAGTGAATGTCACGATGTCTGGAGCGGAGCCGGAATTGGTGAATTGAAAAATAACTCGTTTTGTTGCCATTGCTGAGTCCTCTTTGGCAGCGTTGTCGGTCATCATCATTTTATCATCCATGAATGTGGAACACTCGCAAAAGTTATCTTGTGGTCCATCCAGGTGGTGGACAATTTGGTTCTTCACACTTTGAAATTTTCACATATGGCCTTGTTCAGTCGTGGGTGGTGGCCCTTTTGTTCAACCTCTAAACCTCCTTGTTTGGTTCTGTGATGGAACATCATTTCTGTCATGATTCCTGTTAGAAGTTTTTATGTTTTTTGAAGACATGTATTCATCGCCGGTATTTGTGAGGCAGTTGGTTTCTTCAGATTTTTAGATGAGAAATGTGTTTCCTTCTGCAAACCACTCATGCACTTCCTTTTCCTCTTGGATCAGTTGTTTGAATGTCCTGGTGTCGTGATTGTGGAGAGGGTCAGTTGTTTCAGCCAGAAGTTTGTAATTCCATCTGGTCCTGGATTTTAAAGTTTGGTGGCATTTTTTGAAGTTGTTTTTAATTATTTATTTCTTCATCAATAATCACTGGGGACATTTCCTCTGCCTTCCTGGTGCTTCTTCTTTTCCAAGTCCACGATCCATTCTGATTCCTTGTTATGTTCCTTTCGATCTCCAAGAATTTCTTTACAGAATGTTTCCCCATCTTTTCTTTTGCCGGGGGAGTTGACACATTCTGCTTTTGTTTCCCTAATTCGTGGAAGAATCTCTTCGGGTTACTCTCAAACATGTGATTTTGTTTTCTCCTGTGGTTTGCTTCCTCAAACGGTTGTGTTTTTATCCCCCGCTGCGTGGCGGAAGGGGGATATTGTTGTCACCCGGGTCGTCAGTCCAGCTGTCCGTCCGTCCGTCCGGCTGGCTGGCTGGGCGTCAACATTTATAGCTGTGAGTGTGATAACTCATAAGCTGTTCGCCATATCGATTTGAAATTTGGGTCACACATGTACCACCTGAAAAGGAAGAACCCTATCGATTTTGGGCGTTGCAGGATCCAAGATGGCCGGCTGGGGCGGCCATCTTCAAAAAATTTTTTTTTATAATAAATGGAAAACCGCTCGCTTATCTGATTTCAATTATTTTTCTATGGCGGGGGATTCCCCATCTCTGATGGTATATTTTATTTATTATATTTATCTTTCTTGCTATCATTTCCAGATTGAGTTTGTTTTCAACACCCAAGCACTCGAGGTCTTTGTCTCCAATTTTGTGTTTGTTTTTTACATTTTGAATTCTCTTTTTTAGTTTTGGGTTTCTCTTTCCTTTCCTGAACTGTTGTAATTGTACAGTGTGTTCAGTGTGTCTGTGTGCGTTTGTGTCTGTCTGTCGATGTGTCCACGTCTTCATATTTTCACTTCAAAAATTGATTTCTCTGTTTCCGCTTGTCCGATCGATGCAAAATTTTAAACTTCGGAAAACTCCCGATGGAGAATGTTTTTATTGTTTAGATTGTTGTCATATGTCACATGGTAGCCATATTGAATTAAAGGGAAAATCTGTACATCATTTTCTCTGAAAGCACTCAACGAAAAAAATTGAAACTTTACATGTGTTATCAATTCCTCATGTGGTATCTCGGGTGATAATGATGACGTCATCAGTGAAGTCTTCTTCCTACCATGATTGGTTGAATTGAAATCCTTCTCTTAAAAATGTGAAACTGCATTTATCTGATCTATGACCAGACGTGAGTGAATAATTAAATTTTTGACGTTCATAACCCATTTTAAGAAACAATGTGATACAACAGGGTGTATGGATGATACGAGCATGTGGGCCATGAGAGTAGTGGCCATACTCGTGGGGTATTCAGTTAATAATGCTAATTTTGTTCAGAATGAACGTGCAAGGTGAGACTATGTGCTCTCCGAGTGCTGTTCAAGTTGTAAAAGTGATTTATTGATGTTTTTGCTCCATTCTTAATTTGCAGAGAAAAAATTTGAAACGTCTTCACGTGTCAACTGTTCCTCCTCATTGGACAAAGAAGTTTCTTTCGATCATCACCTGACAGAGACTTCTTGTCAGGATGTTGACAAGTTGAGGGGTGTGTCTACAAACAGCAACTGTGAGAGGTGCATCAATGTCTTGCAACAGGAGAGCCAAAGAGGTGAGAAGACAAACAATTTTGCTGTTTCCAACAAAGACTTCACCTCCTCATCGTGTTTAATAGTATGTGTTGAAATATGCACAGGTGAGATGTCATATAGGTGCACTGTGTGTCAGAAGGGATTTGCTTCTTCTTCATATCTGTTGACACATCAAACGTTGCACACCGGTGAGAAATCCCACAAGTGTTCACAATGCAGTAAGGCTTTTTATTCTTCATCAAATTTATATCGTCATCAAAAAATACATTCGGGGGAGAAACCCCACAAGTGTTCACAATGCAGGAAGGCCTTTTGGTCTTCATCAAATTTATATCGTCATCAAAAAACACATTCGGGGGAGAAACCCTTCAAGTGTTCTGTTTGCAACAAAGCGTTTACTCGTTCATCAACTGCATTAGTACATCAAAGAATACACAACAGAGAGAAACCTCACAATTGTTCTGTGTGTAACAAGGTCTTTGATCATTCATCAACTTTATCGAGACATCAAAGAATACACACCGGAGAGAAACCCTACAATTGTTCTGAGTGTAACAAGGTTTTTACTCGTATATCAACTTTATCGACACATCAAAGAATACACACTGGAGATAAACCCTACAATTGTTCTGTGTGCAACAAGACCTTCACTCATTCATCAACTCTATCAGCACATCAAAGAATGCACAACGGAGAGAAACCTTACAATTGTTCTGTGTGTCACAAAGCGTTCAGTTATTTATCTAACTTTTATAAACATCAAATTATACACACCGAAGAAAAACCCTTTAACTGTTCTGTATGTAACAAAGCGTTTAATCATCCTTCATCTGCATCTCGACATCAAAGAATACATCAAAGCAAAAAAATTCCAGGAACAGCTGCGAGTTGATGATGCCACACATGGGATAGAAAGAGCAGCAAATCCAGCACCATCGATTGCAAAGAAGAGAAATGAAAAATACAAAAAGATACATCAACAAATATGTTCCGACAACTGGGAGAACGACAAAAGAGCAGGAAGATTGTAAAAAGATCTATAAATAGTTGTGGAGAGACAAAGAAGGCACTTTGCAGTGGTTTGGAAGACGTCATGTTCAATGGGATGGAGAACGAGTCAGAGTACCGTGTCTGGAGAAAGTCTGCACCCCCCGTTCAAAATTTTCACCTTTTGATGCCTCATAACCTGAAAATAAATATCATTAAATCAGACTTTTCACATCTTTATTTAGACATCGTAATCCACAACTTCCAAGTGAAAAACGAATTACACAAGTTAAAAAAAATTAATGAAAAACACAAAACTAGAATATCTTGGTTGGAGAAGTGCCCACCCCATGATAACGGCAAATGAAAACGAGCTCAGGAGGAACCAATCACCTTCAAAATCACACACCAGGTGAATTGACCTCCACCAGTTCAAATTGCAGTGATTCTTATTATTTCAGAATAAAATCAGCCGTTCCTGTGGGTTTCCAGTGCTGGGTAGTGAATTTCACAGCAAAGACTCAACCATGAGCACCGAGGAGCTTTCAAAAGACCTCTGGGATAAAGTTGTAGAAAGGTACAGATCAGGGGATGGGTATAAAAATATTTCAAAGGCCTTGAATATCCCTTGGAGCACAGTCAAGACAATCATTATTAAGAAATAGAAAGCATATGGTACCACCAAGACCCTGCTGAGATCAGGCCGTCCCTCCAAACTGGATGACCAAGCAAGGAGACTGATCAGAGGCCAATGGCAACTTTGAAAGAGCTGCAGGCCCTCATGGCAAGGACTGATCACTGGTGTCCATGTGACAACAATATTCCAAGCACTCCACAAGTCTGGGCTGTACGGTCAGGTGGCAAGAAGGAAGCCATTATACAAAAAAGCCCACCTTGAGTCCTTTTTGCGGTATACAAAAAAATACTCGAGTGATTCTGAATTCCATGTGGAAAAAGTTTTGTGGTCTGCTTGAACTTATGGAAAAATGAAAAACGCTACATTTGGTGCTTACCCAACAAAGCACTTCAGCCAAAGGACACCATACCTACTGTGAAGCCTGATGGTGGCAGCATCATGTTATGGGGATGTTTCTCATCATCAGGGACTCGGGCACTTTATATTTTTTGCACACCAAGTCTGGGCTTGTGTAAGAGCTAATACACAGAAACATCTCACAAGGCAGGAGACAAGCAGGGATGGAGAGGTAAGCACAGAATAGTGCGGAAGAAAGACAAGAGGATATCTGTGGAAGAGAGATGGATGGGATGGAGGTAAACAAGACGGTACTACAGGGACCTTCAGGAAGGAAAACAGGGAATTTGAAGGAGGTGGTTATGGGGTGGATCAAGATCAAGATAGAGTAAATATCAAGATTTTGGATGGGGGAAGATATGAGATGGTGGTGAACAGCTGCTTTGAAGCCCTGGATGGCGGACTAGGATTGAAGAGAGCAAAGGAGTTTGGAAAAATTCATGCTCTGCTGCTGTTGCTCAACCTCTCATTTGCTCAAGGTCCTCTGCCATCTGCTTGGAAATCGGCAAACATCACTGCCCTGCATAAAAAAGGTGCAAAAACAGATCCCTGTGTTGTGGATTTTTTTAACCCACCCCGTTGTGATCGTTGAAGGATTCCACCTGGCCGATTGTGGAATCCTATTTGACTTCAGGCAGAGTTTAACGTTTGTCCGATTTGGTTATAAAATCTTGCATAAAACCCATTGACACTGATAACCGATGTCCACACAAGTCCTTCCTTGTGAAACAATTTATTTTTCTAATTACACACCATACACTTCTCACCCTCGTACAATGAACTTAAGAATCCCCATTGATTGCAATATTATTTTGTTATATTTCATTTATTCTTACTTGAGTTCACAGTTAGACCAACCCGATTCAATTCACTTCCACATTACATCAGAGAGTTTTATTCTAACTTGGTACTTGGTCAGTTCCAAGGAGCACAAGCCACTGAGATTCTAATACTTCCTCAGGTACTTGCACTGAAACAATTTTACATTTCAAAGCATTTTATACTCTCATGGGAGATTGGTGGGGGCTATCAACCCAGACTGCAGACGTCCTTCAGACGAGATTCGCTGTTATCAGCTCAGGTCACACCGCTCCAGACCAAGATATTTATCAACATTTAGGGAAAAAGTCTCTTGGCCAGAAAGGACAGCCATTTCAACCTGTAGCATAAAACTTACATTTCTAAAACTCCATTTGTTACAATTTAGAATACATTAATTCAAATTTTTTCCCCCACACCTGCAACTACAGACCAATCAGCCTTCTGCCAATCATCAGCAGGGTTATGGAATCCATCATCACTTCAGACATTAAATCCTTCCTCTTCTCCAATGGCCTGATTTCCGATCATCAATTTGGTTTCAGGCCAGGTCACTCTACCCTGGATATGCTGCTTCTGCTCTCCCAACAATGGATGGAGGTCCTCAATGCCGGACATGAAATCAGAGCCATATCCATGGACATATCGCGTGCTTTTGACATGGTCTGGCAGCCTGCCCTGCTCACCAAACTCTCTTCCTCTGGTATCTAAGGACATCTCCACTCATGGCTCGCAGACTCATGGCTCGCAGTCAATGTGTGGCCCTAAATGGAGTCCTTTCATCCCCTCTTCCTGTCCAGGCTGGAGTTCCTCAAGGCTGTGTTCTGGGCCCTGTTCTTTTTCTGCTTTTCATCAATGATCTCTCCAACTCTCTGTTAAATCCTCTTTATCTCTTTGCTGATGACTCCACCCTCTGCTGTACCATCTGTCATCCCTCAGACCGGCAAGCAGCAGCTTCTTCGCTCACTGCAGATCTCTCTAAAATCACAAACTGGTCCAACACGTGGAACATGTCTTTCAATCCGGACAAATCTCACACTCTCACTATGTCTCTCCGAAAGGACCGTTTAGAACCCCCCCCCCCCACCCACTTTCTCAACAATCCTTTCTTTCAAGCTTCTGGGTCTCACTCTCTGCCATAATCTTTTCTGGGAAAGCCAAATTTCCAACCTCGCCTCCAAAGCCAGTCGCCGACTGGGAATCCTCCATCGTGCAAAGTCCTTCCTCGGCCCACCTGAGCTCCTGACCACCGACAAAGCTTTCGTCCGCAGCCTGATGGAGTACTGCTCTCCCCTCTGGGCTGGTGCTCCTGCCTCCCACCTTTCTCGGCTTCACGCTGTGCAAACCAAGGCATTTCGGATCATTGGCATCTCCCGCAATGAGGCTCAGTCTTTGGGCCTCTCACTCTCTCACCGCAGGCTGGTCGGTGGTCTTTCTGTCTTCTACCGACTCCTCTCCAGCCTCGCCCCCTCCTGCTCTCTCTCTGCGATTTATCGCCACCACATTTCCACAGGGCGCTCAAGGTCCGCCAACAACCCCCTTCTGGTAAAACTACCAAAATCACGAATCACTGCTCATCTTCACTCTTTCCTCTTTTTTCCTGCCTTTGGAATAAACTTCCTCACTCTATTCTTTCCCATTCTTCCCTCCAGGCTTTCAAAACAGCTGTTCACCACCACCTCTTATCTTCCCCCATCCAAATCCTCGATCTTTTCTACCCCCGATAATCCACCCAAGCCCACTTCCTTCATTTCTCCTGCTTTCCTTCCTGAAAGTCCCTGAAATGTCCATCTTCTCCTCGCCATGTTCCCCGTCCCATCCCCATCCCTCTCCCTTCCACAGTTCACCTAATGTGTCTGTTCCCCACTATTTTGTCCCTTCCACTCCCAACCCCTCTTGTCTCATGCCTCCTTGCTGTGAGTTGTGTGTTCGCTCTCATACGAGCCTCGACCAAGGTATACAAAAAAAAAAAGCTCCACCAATCATGTTCCGAGGTGATTCGAGCTGCATAGCTAATGAGGTAAAAGTCACAGCTCCACCAATCAGGTTCCGAGGTGATTCGAGCTGCATAGCTAATGAGGTAAAAGTCACAGCTCCACCAATCAGGTTCCGAGGTGATTCGTGCTGCATAGCTAATGAGGTAAAAGTCACAGCTCCACCAATCAGGTTCCGAGGTGATTCGAGCTGCATAGCTCATGAGGTAAAAGTCACAGCTCCACCAATCATGTTTCGAGGTGATTCGAGCTGCATTGATTCGCACTGAGCGCATGCGCGAACGACCCCAGAAACTCGTTCGTTCCGCGCATGCGCGAACGACCCACGACACTCGTTCGTTCCGCGCATGCGCGAACGACCCCAGAAACTCGTTCGTTCCGCGCATGCGCGAACGACCCACGACACTCGTTCGTTCTGCGCATGCGCGAACGACCAAAGAAACTCGTTCGTTCCGCGCATGCGCGAACGACGCCAGAAACTCGTTCGTTCCGCGCATGCGCGAACGACCCCAGAAACTCGTTCGTTCCGCGCATGCGCGAACGACCCCCGAAACTCGTTCGTTCCGCGCATGCGCGAACGACCCCCGAAACTCGCATGAGCGCATGAGGTAAAAGTCACAGCTCCACCAATCAGGTTCCGAGGTGATTCGTGCTGCATAGCTAATGAGGTAAAAGTGACAGCTCCACCAATCATGTTCCGAGGTGATTCGAGCTGCATTGATTCGCACTGCGCGCATGCGCGAACGATCCCAGAAACTCGCATGAGGTAAAAGTCACAGCTCCACCAATCAAGTTCCGAGGTGATTCGAGCTGCATTGATTCGCACTGCGCGCATGCGCGAACGATCCCAGAAACTCGTTCGTTCCGCGCATGAATCGAACAGGGCATTCGCAGAGATGAATTACCGCACATATGATACATCACTATGACGTCATATCAATTTTTATGACGTCATTCCTATTTTTTGTTTCACAACCCAGAGTTTTCATCGGATCTTCGTGAAACTTGCCAGGTATATGCAGAAAACCCACGCGCAGGCAGTAACCATCTCCGATTTTGGAAATTCTTCCGAGAAAAAATGTTGACGTCATAATATCGCCGCTAATGGAAATCGCCTATACCATTGTCTCCGAAACTAGGCAAGCTGTTTGAATTTTGTTTGCGGGAATCAAGCCGGGCATTAGCACAGTTTATCGTAAACCTGATACATCACAATGACGTCATATTCGTTTTTATGACGTCATCATTAAGAGGACGAGGATCTTAGCTCATTCGAGCTTGTTTAATCTGGGTTCTTTTTGATTTTTGGGGGTGTTTTTTTTTAAATATGGCTCACTTGCCTGTGCCTGGATGGGTTTGAGGGTAGAGGAGTAACAGCTGAAATGTGTTGACTTGAATTGAATTTATTTTAATCCCGTTCTAAATTCAGTTGAATAATAATGAAAAACTTCAGGGGTTCGGGTCAGGTGTCCAATCAAAGCAAGGTTGCATCAAAGCGGGACGTTTTGGGACCCGGACATCACTGCCAGCAGTTCTAGAGTGGCAGTTCTAATTATATCTCATATTAATTACAAAACACACCAGTACACAATACATAATAATACACACAAAGTCTGCGGTTTACCAAAATAAACCACATCCCGCTGCCTTTCACCCACCACAACCGGTCCCGATGGACCGGGGGCCCGCTTGCTGCGGAGCGCGATATTTCGATTTTGGTGTCGCGGTCTTCGTTCTCGGTGATCTACTTCAATCGACATCGACTAATAATCTACTAGAAACTCCCACAACGGAGTGTTTTTTTAACTTCCGGACAAGTTGTACAACTTCCGTGAGTTTGATTTTTTATTTCACGACAACATCCTGTTTTCAAGTTATCCTGTCCAGCGGTTTATTCTCCAAAGGTTTTCATCCAGAGAAACTTCTACCTACGTAATAATTTCATAATGAAATTTCTTTCAATTACTTTCTCGTGAATAGTTCTTAAATTTAACATGACGTCAATCAAAGTATCTCGCCCCCAAGCCCGTAGCCAGGGCTCAGTATTAAGGGGGGCATATGAACTGGATGGGGGGGCACAATTATTATATTTAATATTTTTGATAACCCGGTATACTATTGTATTCATACAGCATTGACACATCTATACTGAGGTTGCCGTCGCATACTAACCAAATTGATCTCAGCAAGATTGAATATGTTCTGATGTTTTTGGCCTAAAATTATTCGAATGCAGGAGAGCCACAACAAACAAACCACGGCAGGTGCTGACCACAACCACACTGCAACCACAACCACACACGCATCACCAGCAGTCACACACACAATCTGAACTCCTCGTATAGTTTTTATACTACTGTACTCGCTGTCAGAAGAGCTGCAGGCGACGTGTCTCGGTGTGGAATCTTCTGAGGACCTTCTCCTTCCATTCATTCAGGCATTTACGTGCGAGGTCTCTCTCGAAGGCCAGCCGTACCAGTAGTGCCTTGCGCGCATGGCGCATGGACCGTCGATGGTCAGTGAAGACATTCCTCAATGTTGAGAATGAGTTTTCACACATGGCAGTGGACGCACCAAATGTTAGTCCAAGTCTCATAGCAGTCACTACACTTGGCATGGCTTCCAGCATTTTGTGGTATGTTGAGGAGTTTTTGTGTTGTCCATCTCTCGTTTGGCTGCTTTTCTGTCTGTGTGCGCATAAACTGCTTTGCAACCACACACTCTGTTTCACTGATGGTTGACTTTGTTAATGTCATGATGTGCTGGAGCAAGTGGGGATCCAAAAACGTGCCATTTTCAGGATTCAAGGCAGCGAGTGAACGGGCGAGTTGTGTGTTGCGCTCACTGAAGCGCCGAGCGATCTCTCCAATCACAGTGTCAATTGCGCTGTAAAAAAAACCCTCTGCAGTTCCGTCTTGTCATTGTCGTTGTTTTGTCCTGTCGTCTCCAAAACTACAAACTGTTCCAAGTTCTTATGCATTGTGCGTGTCCGTTTTGGTGGTGCAGGTGTAGAAGTGCGAGAGCATCGTCGGCCTTGTTCCACAGATCAGTGAACTCATCCTCAGAGTGGAGTTTCTTCACGCACTCTGTAGCACTCGCCACCAGTTCCAACCCCGTTAGCAAGTCCATGTCCTCTGCCTGCAAGAGTCTGTTCGGGCCATCTAACAACATCAGCAGTTTTTGTACAAAGATAGCAGTGAACATGAAGACAAGCCCAGAGACTTCCCGCAAAAGCCCAATAGCCTCCATCCTCATCTCTGCACCGTATGCGCGCTCTGCATCAATCTCCGACAGTAAGGATGTGATATCCTTAAAAGATCCGATGATCACAGACACGGTGGCTAAATGTCCCGTCCACCTTTGATCAAGAAGTCGTTTTAACCGCTCACCTTCATACTGTGCAGCAACAGTGGGCTTTCTGAAGAATTTGTACAGGCAACAACAAACCTCGAGGAAATCAGTGACAGCTTTCTCTGCTGCCAGTGCCTGGATAACTACCAGATGGAGTTGGTGATTTAAGCAGTGCACATCGGGGATTTCTCTTTCCAATATCTCTTGCAACAACTTTTGCACCCCACCGTGCTTCCCAGCCATTACCGAAGCCCCGTCGTACACCTACGCCTATACAATATTCAAAAACTCACAAACAGCATGACCTTCGGGACGTGCAAGTTCAGTGCAATATTACAGACACAGTATTTTTAGACCAATGTGTCGTTGGACTGATAAAGCAGCCTCGATGCATCCCACCCTCACCTCGGAGCTGTTGAGTCTGGGTTTGAATCCTGACCAACCTATCAATGTAATCCTGGTGTTTCACGTGCAGGGTGACCGCCATAAATGTGTCCGCTGCCTATTTGATGGGATGGTTAAGCCGGATGTACCGTCTGCTAGCATTAGCGCATCAGCTGGTGGACGTTGAAGATCCCATCGTGTCCATTGCAAACAACCGGTGAGTTATTGCCGGCATCGTGATGAGGAATTGTATGTAATATATAAATGACGCCCGACGTGTGAATTCCACGTACGTTCGACGAGCACACTCAAGGAATTATCATTAAAATGTCGAAAGATGTCGTTGACGATTTTTAACGTTGAACAACAAAAGATAATTCCACATGTTGATACAAGCAGAAAAATAATATCATTATTGATGACGTAGTAAAGTGATTCGTGTGATGAAACAGACATCTTGGTGTTGTATGTGAATCCGAGGGTCCTTCCTTCCGTGCCTCGACGTTTCAACCAATCACAAAGCGTCGCCTTTCCTCGTCACCATCCGTCAGAGGTTATCGCCACGCCTCTACTATCTCGACCAATCACAGCTCGTTTCGATCCGCAGCCTGCCAGGAGAACTCCGCCCACACGACACACGCTGCGTCCCTTGACCAATCAGGAGCAGCGGGCGATACCAAAGCGTCCCGGGACGAGGAGAGTCACAGTTTCATCTTCCACCACGACCTGGTGTTGTCCCGTCTCGTGTTGTTTGTGGATTTGTTCTCGTTCTCCTTGTTGTGTGTTGGGTTTGGGGGTTTTTAATGGTTTCTTCACCCTTGTTGTCGGCTCCCGTCGTCCTCTCCTTCCGGATCAAGGATGTGTTGCCAAACAATGGGGCTCGGATTTTTACCCTCATCGAAGGAGAGGGTATTGTTTTCCCTCACACTCCACCTGATGCTGCTGTTCGTGTGTGCTCGTGGTGAGTTCCTTCATTCCATGTGCTCGTGGCATGTCGTCGTCAGGGCCTCATTTACCCGAGGGGAACAGGGGCACGTGTCATGGGGCCTCCACCCCCAATGCCTTCCATTTCAGTTTTCCCTTCAGTGTCAAACAAGGATTATTAAATATATACATATATATATATCTATATATACATATATATCACCCCATATATATATATATATATATATATATATATATATATATATATATATATATATATATATATATATATATATATACTAGCAGGGATACCCGTGCTGCGCACAGGAATCCCGTGGATGACGGCGGGTCTGAAGGAGTATATGTCACAGTCAATTGTAAAATTGTAGAGGCTGCCACACATACACTGACGCACACTCACACACACACACACACACACACACACACACACACACACACACACACACACTGACGCACACACATGGACACGCACACACATGGACACGCACACACACACACACACTGACGCACACACATAGACACACACACATACACTGACACACACACACACACACACACACACACACACACACACACACACACTTTTAATAGTGTGGATACAATATTCACAACATAGAAATCGAACCTGATCGTGTTTATACACCGCACAGTGTTTAATAGCGAATGTAGTGAGCTTCATACTCAACGCGTGCACATGAGAGAATAGTAAACAACAACAACAACAACACAATACCCTGGCAATTTGGAATCCGTGTCATCGGCTATGACCCTTTTGCTTCCGGTTTTTGTCATGGGGAATGATGCGTCCCGGGAGATAAAGGCATCGTCCGAGACATGAAAGACCCAAATATCAGACATGGTGTATATTTCCTCTACTGATTTTAATAAAGATAACTCCCGCATCATCAAAAAATAATTTTTAATCGTGATTTACATTATTTGATTGCTGATCCCGAATCCAGGCTGAAGTGACGTAAAAACGTTATACGGTAACAATAAAAACGGTTTTTATAACCATGGTTATAACAATAATGAACAAAGAAAATGTGAATAAAATATGATTTACAGATGATTATTATATCATTATACAGTATAATATACATACGGTCATTTTTGCAAGTGTGTCGAATGCATGTCATAATTCGGAAACCGGGAAGTCGGAAGTCATTGTCTTCAATTGACTGTAGCATTGATTTCTCATTCTCCAGCAAATTCCGTTGGTCCCATGTCAATCGGCTGAACTTGAAAAATTAACGTTACGCAATCAGGTGATGACGTCATAATTCGGAAACCGGGAAGTCGGAAGTCATTGTCTTCAATTGACTGTAGCATTATGTTTTTCATACTATTGCAAATGGCGTTGGCCCCATGTCAATCGGCTGAACTTGAAAAATTAACTTTACGAAAACAGGTGATGACGTCATAATTCGGAAACCGGAAGTCGGAAGTCGTTTTCAATTGACTGTAGCATTGATTTCTCATTCTCCAGCAAATTCCGTTGGTCCCATGTCAATCGGCTGAACTTGAAAAATTAACGTTACGAAATCAGCCGATGACGTCATAATTCGGAAACCGGAAGTCGGAAGTCATTGTCTTCAATTGACTGTCGCATTATTTTTTCATTCTATTGCAAATGGCGTTGGTCCCATGTCAATCGGCTGAACTTGAAAAATTAACGTTACGAAATCAGGTGATGACGTCATAATTCGGAAACCGGAAGTCGGAAGTACAATTATTTTACATCGGGACACTCCCGGGTGCATGTTCTGTCAGCATGTGAAGTTTGGTGAGGATCAGTCTCGTACTTTTCGCGTGCATAGGTCACAGACAGACACACAGACAGACACACTTTCAACTTTATATCTATAGATATAATATATAGATATAATATATATATATATATATATATATATATATATATATATATATATATATATATATATATATATATATATATATATCGAGAGGTTGCGGCCGATAGCGGTCACGGGCATTGAGAAGGCCACAAGTATGTTAGAGGCCTGAGGCCTAGAAAAACTTTCCCTGAAGCGGTGATTGTTGTGGCTATTGTTGTTATTGTTGTTGTTGTTGTTAAGGTCATGTTGAGGTGATATTCCGTTTTCCGGAGCGAAATGATTCGATTTTGGTGAAGATTTGACGAGTCTAGTAGGAAGTAGTTTCGCTAACCTAGTCAGTTGTTCACCCGTTCGAGGGATCCTTACTTTCTGTGTCGGCGGAGTCCGATTCCAGGAACAACATATCGATGGTCGCTTCACGTCTCGTTCCTAATTATTCCACGAGTCGAATTCAATCGAATGTACCTTGGTGGTGGTCACAGTGTTGCGAAGTCCTTGTGACGGGTTAATTGGACACTTTGCCAATCGTCATTCATGTGGAATCCGTTGGCGGTAATAAAAGCCTGAAATGATGTATTTAATCCGATGGTTTGACTCGTGGAGGCTGCGATGCTCTTCAGGCGACGATACAAATGGGGAATTGAACACACGGAGTGAGATACAAGAGCTGGGAGTTTGCTGTCGGTGTGAAAAAGGTTGAAAACCACTGATTTACTTCATCGTTGGTGGCAGAAAGGGCCTCCACCACCCGTGTGTGTCCCCGGGACCTCCACCACCACAAATCCGGTGCTGCGTGTGGTGCTGCACGGGTGTGCGCTGGATTCTTCCCAAAAACCCACGTGGGATGAGAGTTACTCTGGTTGGGCGAGTTCGGATTCTTGTTGCTCATGATCTCGTGTGTGTGTACACACACACACACACACACACACACACACACACACACACACACACACACACACACACACACACACACACACACACACACACACACACACACACACACACACATACACGAAGGGAGGAAGAGAGGGTGGAGGGGAAGGATAGAGGAGGGAGAGGGAGGGGAGGAGGGAATGAGAGAGGGGTGTGGGGAGGGAAAGAGGAGAGGGGAGTAGGGTGAGAGTCGGGAGGGGAGAGCAAGGAGTGAGGATGGGTGGCGGAGCAAGGAGGGACGAGGCATCGGGGAGTTCGTATGGGTGAGGAAGGGGGGAGCTTGGAATGGGGAAAGAGCGAGGAAGGGGGTTGGGTGGGGCCCCACAAACGACGCCTCACCAAATATTGCTATGCACTCAGGGAGAGGACATGGGAGTGAGGAGGATTGGGGAGAGAGGAGGGGGAGTGGGGAGGGGCAGGGGGTTTGGGAGGAGGTCAGCATGGCTGGGGGGGGGTTCTCAACTTGCGTTTGGTAGTGGGACTTTTGAAGATGGGGGCGGATTGCACAAAATGGGGTAAGTTAAACAGCACGTGGAAACTTCTGGGAGATGTCCATTGGGGTGTAGAGTGGAGGGGGTAAGCATGAGGGCAGGTGGAGGGAAGGCAGCGTGATGCGAAGGGAAGGCAGCGTGAGGGGAAGAGAATGTCGTGTGAGGGGTAGGAAAGGGAAGGCAGCATAAGGGGGAAGTGAAGGGTGATAAAACATGCCCAAACAGCAACATTTTCTTTTAAACCGTCAAGTTATATATAAAACCAGGGCGGGTGGGAGCATTTAAAACCCACGTTGTCTACCTGGTAAAGGCCTACCTGTATGCATGCATGCTCGCATGTGCAGCAACCTTTGCACGCCTCAGGTCGGCTCACTTCGAATATGATTCATACATGCTGCAGTCCCCTCAACAGAGGAGGAGGAGGGGGAGTGGTGGGGTGAGATAATGAGGGGAGAGACGTGGGATGAGAGAGAGAGAGAGAGAGAGAGAGAGAGAGAGAGAGAGAGAGAGAGAGAGAGAGAGAGAGAGAGAGAGAGAGAGAGAGAGAGAGAGAGAGAGAAGGGTCGGAGACAGGAAGAGATGTGAGAGAGAATGATAGGGATGAGATGGAGAGAGGGGGTGAAATTGGGGTCAGAGAGGCGGAGTCACCACCATTAGAGCATGTAAGTTACATCAGATGTGGCAATAAATGTGATGTTGCTCCCAGCTTGCCGGCTCGATGACAGGACGCCGTTTCCATTTTTGCACCTCCATCCGTACCCCGTTTGAAATCACATGTGGGCACGGGGAACCGGCCAGTGATGTGCAACTGTGAATCGTGTAAAGTGTCTTTGAATGGCTGATGTCGCAGATATATTTGTGCTTCGAAACGCTGTGGAGTAATTATCATGATGATTTGTTAAAACAGGTGCTTTGGAAACATCTCATTCCATGCTGATCATGATCAGTTGTACAAAAGATCATTTCTGTGCTCATTGTAAGGTGATGCCCCTCTCGCAACCGCCATCCTCCCCGCCCCCACCACCTTTCAGAATATGATGTATTGTTGGTGAAAGGTCGTTCTGCGATCATTGGAGGAACGATTCAGCTGGATTGTTGGAGACCAGCACCACAGGATACAAAGAGTAGACTGACGTGGGAGAGGCGATCACACGAAGTTCTCTTTTTCGAGAACAGGACGGGTGAGTGAGTGGAAGGAATCTGCGAAATGAATGTGTTCGACACAGCAGGAATGGTCGGGAAGTATTACAAACCTTTTATGAACAACTGGTTATCTTCCGGGCAGCACGTCCACCTGGCAGTATTTTTTTTTTTTACACACAGTCACAGCTCGTGAAGAGCTGGAACACAGAACAGATCAGGACACAACATAACAAAATAAACAGCAGGACAAAGGGGAAACGCCATCATCAGGGTGGAGGTTGAAAATCGAGGGAGACGGACAATCGAGCGATGCAGGTAACGATGAGGTGAAGGGGAGAACGCAAGGTGTGGACAATATGGATGCACAAGCAAATTTTTGGGAGGGGTGGGGGAAGTGTTTTAACGGGTGTAGAAAAGATCATGTATTTGCATGGGGGGGGTGACTTGAGATGGTGGTGAACAGCTGTATTGAAGACCTGGAGGGAAGAATGAGATCGAAGAGAGTGTAGAAGGTGCTTCCACAGGTGAGAGAAAAAGAAAGATTAAATGAGTCGAGGTGAGCATGTTGGAGCGTTTGAGCCCTGCAGATACCTGGGGGTATTTGGAGGTGGTGTGTTTGGGGGGGGGTCGATGCACAGAGAGAGAGAAGGCAAAGTGTGTAAGATTAGAAAGGAGGAGGTTGAAGACATACAGACCACCGACCTATCTGTGATGTCAACTTGATCGTCCCATTGACTCGGCTTCGTCGCGAGAGATTGCGATGATATTGAAGGCCTTGGTTTCCATGGCGTCGAGCTGAGCAAGGTGTGATGCAGGGGGGGGTGAGAGTGAGACCCAAGAGTTTGAGTGACTGAACCTCTTTGAGAGGATTGTTGAGAAAGTAGATTTGTGGAACTGTGATGCGGAAGAGAGAGAGAGAGAGAGAGTGAATGTGTGGGATTTCTCAGGGTTAAAAAGACATATTCCAAGATTGTGATTTTTTTCAAGATCTGAGGAGAGGGAAGAGGCTGAAGGATGTTTGGCTGAAGGATGAGGGATGTCACGGCTGAGGGTGGAGCCATCATTAAAATGATAAAGAGGATTTTCCAGATTCAGAGATCATTGATGAAGATTAGGAATAGGATTGGACCAAGAACACTGCCTTGGGGAACTCCATCCTTGACAGGGAGAGGAGACGATAGAGTTCCATTGAGAGCTACACATTGGCTATGAAAGTAGAGCAAGTCAACAATCCAAGAGTGGAGTTGGCCTTGGATTCCAGAGGTAGAGAGTTTGGAGATTAAGGCATGATATGATGCCAGACTATCGAAAGCTCGAGATCCGTCCAGAGAGACAGTGCTGATCTCATGTCTGACATTGAGAACCTCCATCCATTGTTGGGTGAGCACGTCCAAGGTGGAGTAACCTGGTCTGAATCCGAATTGATGATCTGAGATGAGGTTGTTTTAGAAAAGGAATGATTTCATATCAACTGCGATGATGGATTCCATGACCTTGCTGATGATTGGAAGTGAGATAATTGCTGATGATTGGAAGTAGGATAATTGGTCTGTAGTTAAGGGCATCCGTTTTTGCACCTTTTTTATGTGGTGCAGTGATGTTGGCTGATTTCCAAGGAGATGGAAGGATGACCTATCGTAAATGATAGGGTGAAAAGGGCAGAGAGAAAGCAGTGCAAGAACAGCAGAGCAGGTTTTTGGGGCATATGAGCTGATGGTTGCCAAAAAGTCCAGTTGCAGATCAGAGTTCGGGCTTGGCAGAAACTTTTTCCTCTTCTCAGATGCAAAATATGCAGAGTGCAGGAACAGTTGGGAATGACTGGGAATGGGAGAGAGAGAGAGAGAGAAGACAGAAGAGTTAGGAACACAAAATTTTGAAGCAAATCCAGAATTGAGGCATTCGACCTTCTCACGAGTGGTGTCGATGATGGTGCCATTTGAAATGAGGGACGGGATGGAAGGGGATATACACCAGAGACAGACTTGACAAGGTGCCACCACGTTTAAGACGATAGAGACAAGTTTGAAAGCTCATTGTTGAGATTGGACAGATGTTTTCTGACTCTCCTGAGAGTAGATGCACTCTTGTTGAGGACTTTGTGGAATGATCTTGGGTTGCCTTCGGTTGCATTTGCCTTCCGGGTGGAGAATTCAAATGTTTGGAGGCAACTGCCTCATCACAGGATTTAGAGTACCAAGAGAGGGAGCATGGGTAAGATAATTGAAGACAATGTGGGATGAATCTGTGCATAAGAAAGAGCAGGTATCTGTGGAAGAATTCCTCGGTTGAATTCATATTCGTGGCGGTGGATATTGGAGATCATTCCTGAAGAGAGATGGCTGCTTGTAGTCCCTGCCAGTTTGCCTGATTGAACTGCCAGACTCACCGGTGCAGATGCTTTTCTCTAAGAATGGCCAGAAAGATGATGTCCTTCACAAGAGCATGATCATATGTGCCAAAGATTTTCCATTGGGAGAAATCCAGATGGGAAAGTTCCAAGATTGAGTCAGCTCATGGAGTCACAGAAGTTCTTTGCAGAAGGCCATGGCTGGTGAGAGAAGTATCAGCACCCAGCCAATTAGCAAGGTGATCATTGAGATCATTACATATGAGGAAGAGAAAGTTGGGATGAGTGGTTAAAAGTTGGTCCATGTCGTCTGAAAGAGAGAGAGAGAGAGAGAGAGAGAGAGAGAGAGAGAGAGAGAGAGAGAGAGAGAGAGAGAGAGAGAGAGAGAGAGAGAGAGAGAGAGAGAGAGAGAGAGAGATATGTCGATGGAGTCATCACTTTTTGGTGGATGGTACAACACAGAGATGAACACGAGGTGGGAGCGGAGGGGAAGTCGGAGCCCGAGGTACTTCTGTGGTTTGCGAGGTGTAAGAGCAGCACATGGAGAATGAGAAATTGAGTTTGTGATGCACCATGCAAATCCGCTGCCAGGACAGGATTCAGGTCGATCACACCAGAGTATACGATAGCCAGGGAGAGACACAAAGGAGTCAGAGACATCTTGTGGGAAGAAGATGTCCGGTTAAAGAGGTGATGTCCAGTTTATCGGCAGCGGCCTGGATTGAACAATCTTCCAGGTTGGAGCGGAGACCCCGGATGTTTGAGGATCCACACAGTTAGCGAGAGGGGTTGGTTGTGTGCACACAGCCTCTGGAAAATTGACGCCTCAAGATTCCCAGACTGGATAACCTACGACAGACTTCCCGGGTGGGGTTGTGGTGAGAATGTTTTTGGTTGAAGGTATGGAGGAAAATTAACTTTGCCTGAAAGTGAAAGAGGAGGATGGATGAACTAAGTGTTGACAAATGAGGTTTTTGTAAAATCAGGGAAAAGGAAGAGATTTTGATGACGGCCACAGCTACCGAGTGTATTATGAGGGGGTTATTCCCCATTCCTCCTCGGAAGAGCCGGACCTGGGACCACCGCTCACAATTAACTTTGTGGTACAGTGAGTTGCTTTGGAACCACGAACGCCAATCAGTTAACCAGGAGTTCCAGTGTCCACCGTCTAATTTTGCCGTTTAACGAGAGGTCACCTGGCTTCCTGAATGGGGAGCACGCCCTCGGCGATGCACCGATCTTGTCTTGATTGATCTGCACATAAACTTAGCGTCATAACTGATCGAAGGACCCTTTATGGTGTATTGCGAATTTCCACAGCCGTAACAATATTTTAAGAGATAAAAATAGTAATAACAATACTAGCGCTTTCATTTCGGGCAATAAACTGCGAAATGACGGTACCCTCGTTTAAGCCCCCACAAAAACCCAAATTCCCAAAAGTAAAATAGCCACCCAAGTTTTTCTGTTTATTAACACCCTATAGATGGCATTTAAACAATAAAATCGCTTTTGGCACGCAATTCCCACGGCATGACACGGTGAACCATACCATATAATGGGAAGACGAAGCCCTGTATCGGTTTGACAAGTGATTGTGACACGCCTGAAGGTCACCATCTAACTTCTGACTCAATTGGGTCAGTGGAATACATGATACCAAACCCTACTGTACCTGCAGAACATCTGGATGATATTTTACTCTCAAATCACATTCTGTTTGATATTCAAAGTAGACTTGATAACTTAAATACAAGTATGCTACCTCTGATTTATTGAGTTCAGCTGGAGGACTAAAATAGGGGAAGGTGACTTGATTAAAGAGATGCCAGGAGAGAATAAAATGAGGGAGTTCAGGATCAGCCAAATTAAACAAGATGATTTTTTTTAATGCCGTTAACCTCACCTATTTAATCCCCCAGAGACAAGAGATCCACGAATTCAGTTGGTGTCATGGCAGCCACATCGATCCATCATTTCAATCCAGAGCCTCAAAGAGGAGGATCATGGGATTTACACCTGCACAGATTACGGGAGGAGAATTCCTCTCACCGTTTCGACATGTGTCAATGTTTGGGGTATGAATGCCTTACATAACACACACACACACACACACACACACACACACACACACACACACACACACACACACACACACACACACACACACACACACACACACACACACACACACACACACACACACACACACACACACACACACACACTTGTGCAGTATCGGCTATTCCTGGAAGATAATATAATTTATGCGATTGCTGTAAATGATGTTAACCTCAAAACACGGTTCCCTTACCGAAAGTAAGAACCTCAACCTGTAAGCTAATGAATGTTTTTTTTTGACAAATATGTTGATCGCTTCCTTTTGTTTGTCTGTCCGCTCACCTTTAATTTCCTACAGGTCACAATTTTAAACCGATCTTCACGAAACTTCACCAAATGGTGGAGTTGATGGTCCAGCATTATCATATTTCGTTTTGAGGTCAAAAGGTCAATCGGTCAAAGGTCAACAACTTTTTTGAATTTATAAAATCCTCAATTTTCATCCGATTGACTTTATATTTGAAGAGGATTTCCACATCAGGTCACTGAATTCATTAGCCACCAAAATCACGAATCACTGCTCACCTTCACTCTTTCATTCCTCCTTTTTTGCACGCCTTCCACACAAACTTCCACACTATTTTCCCTCCAGGTCTTCAAAACAGCTGTTCACCACCATCTCATGTCTTCCCCCATCCAAAATATTGATCTTTTCTACCCCCGTTAATCCACCCCAAACCCACATTCTTCAAATTCCCTGTTTTCCTTCCTGAAAGTCCCTGTGGTGTCGATCTTGTTTACCCCATGTACCCCACCCCATCCCTCTCCCTTCCACAGTTCTCCTGATGTGTCTGTTTCCCACTGTTTTGTGCTTCCCTCTCCCGGCCCTGTTGTCTCCTGCTCCCTTTGTTATAAATTGTGTGTGTTAGCTTTCATACGAGCCTTAACATTGTATATAAAAAAAATTCAACCACCTATTATTTTTGAGGTCAGCATGTGCCAACAGGTCAACATAGGCCAAAGTTCAACAACTTAGGTGCAATTTCTAAAATCCTCAATTTTTATCTGATTGAGTTTAAATTTGAACAGGATTTGTATATCAGGTCAATAAATTCAACCACTTATCTTAAAGGTCAAAAGGTCATAGGCCTAATTTCTCCAATTGAGAGATAGGGCCAAAAACGATGTATATATCATGATACTGTATCTCAAAAGGTTGTGGGCGAGTGATGACAAAACGAGGTGGATGAGTTGGTTTGATCACAAGAACGAGCGGATTCGATTTTGGTTCAGATCCAGCCCATCAGTCGGATACAAAACGTAAACTGTTTGGCCTGGCGGAGGTTTGCGCTCCACCGAGCGCTGTTCCACTTTGTTCTGTTTTGCCAAGTGTCGCTCTGTGAGTGAATTTCACTTGTTTGTTTGTTCGCACAGAACTTTCGTGTCTTTCTCTGCAACCGCTTGTCAGATTGACACAAAATTCCACCAAAGGAGCGATTACTCATGTGGAATTTTTTAATGACAATGATGACGTCATATGTCACGTGATGTGGCAGCCATGTTGGAAAAAAGTAAAAACTTTGGACCTCTGCATCTCCAAAACCGCACCAAGGATAAAAATTGAAGCTTGGCACACGGCAAGTACTCCACATGAGGAATAAGATTGATTTGCTTATGATGTCATAGGTGCCTTCATTATGACGTCACAATTGCATGTGGAGAACGCTACAGCTACAACGCTGCATGCTTCGAAAATTTTTGTCGGTCATGTCGGGATAAATCGGTCCATAGAAACAAAATTGAAAACGTCATCGGTCACGTGTTTTGGCAGCCATATAAATATATACATACACTACCAGTCAAAAGTTTGAGAACACCCCCATTTTTCCAGTTTTTACTGAAATTTAAGCAGTTCAAGTCCAGTGAATAACCTGAAATGGTACAAAGCTAAGCGGTAAACTACCAGAGGTTAATAAAACAAGTTTAGGTCACCAAAAACTGAAAAATAATGCAAATTTCAGAGTTGTTAAAAAAGGCCCTTTCCAGGGAACAAGTCATGGGTTCACAACTGCAGCTGTTCTGCAGCAATGGAAGTAAATTAAGCCTTGAAAGTTGATGCAAACAATTCCTACAGGTGTCCCAACTTTTGTTGATTAGTTACAAACCCTCTGTCTGTATAAAAGCAGTGTTGGAACAGACTGTGTTGCTACTCCCTCTGCAGCATGATTTGAACAATATTTTACTGCAGGAAGAAGAGTATTGCCATCATAATGGCGAGAAAAAGACAATTAACAAAGGAAGACAGACAGATCATTATAACCCTTAAAAGTGAAGGTCTTTCCTTCAGAGAAATTGCAAAGTAAGTCAAGGTGTCAGTGAGGATAGTTTCCAACACCATCAACACTTGGAAACGTGTTTCCTACACCATCAACACTTCAGAGCACTTGGAAACGAGAGGAAACTCTGACAGGAAGAGGTCTGGCAGACCACAAGGCACATCACAATCAGAAGACAAGTTTCTGAGAGTCAACAGCTTGCGTGATCGGCGGCTCACAGGACAGCAGCTTCAAGCACAGCTTAACACTGGTCGAAGTAAGGAAGTCTCAGTTTCAACTGTGAAGAGAAGACTTCGAGCTGCAGGTTTGACAGGTCGAGTGGCAGTAAGAAAGCCATTGCTAAGATGGCAAAACAAGAAAAAGAGGCTTGCCTGGCCCATGAAGCACCGCCAATGAACTACTAAAAACTGGAAGAAGGTCTTATGGACCGAAGAATCCAAATGTGAAATCTTCAGTTCATCACGCAGGGTTTGGAGGAGGCAAAAGGATGGTTCCTCAGTGTGTGACACCAACTGTCAAACGTGGAGGAGGAAGCGTGATGATCTGGGGCTCTTTTGCTTGATCCAAAGTCGGCGACTTACACAGAGTGACTGGCACTCTGAACCAAAAGGGCGACCACAGCATTTTTCAGCACCATGCAATACCCTCTGGTCTATGCCTAGTTGGTCAGGGGTTCATCCTACAGCAGGATAACCACCCAAAACATACCTCCAGGCTATGTCAGAACTTCCTTAGAAGAAAAGAACAAGACGTGAAGCTTCAAATCATGGAATGGCCAGCGCAGTCTCCAGACTTAAATTCCATCGACCTGGTTTGGGATGAACTGGACAGATGGGTGAAAGCAAAGCAACCTATAAGTGCAACACATTTTTGAGAACTTCTGCAACAGTGTTGGGAAGAACTTCCGAACAATATTTGATTTCCATTGGAGAAAGAATGCCACGAGTATGTTCGGCTGTTATATCTGCAAAAGGTGGCGACTTTGATGAGTTAAAAATTTAGATTAAATTTTGTTCAACAAAACGATTCCATGATTTATTTTTGACTGCAATTGTTTGTTTGTTCTGTGCTTTAATTTCAGGTTACATTGAAACATTAAACTACTTAAATTTCAGTAAAAACTGGAAAAATGGGGGTGTTCTGAAACTTTTGACCAGTCGTGTGTATATTGTTACGGTTGTGGAAATTGGCAAACCACCATTCAGGTTCCCCAGAGATCAGTTATTTCGGTAAGTACGTGTTTTATAGATAGCCCTTTCCCCTCGTCTAACGGGCAATTAAATGTTCCTGCGCTGTGGTTTATTAATCATAGTCAGGTTTTCTTTGAGTTATTTTTTACACCACCAACTACATCATCGACTCCACCGCCGACCGCACCACATCGCCCTCGCCTTCGCTTCACTCCAGTCACCGTCACCATGCCACCTGGCCAATTGGGGGGTTTGCCGCCCATTTTTGGCGAATGAGAGGAATGACGAGGGCGCATGCGCAGAAGGTCGTCCGGTGTGGAGAAGGCAAAGTTTGGGGAGGAGCCATGCGGTGGTCCTCGACCAATCGACGTGCAGTGGGTGGGGTGACCGTGACTCAGCCAATCCGGGCCCGCGACGGGAGAGGGCAGAGTTGCGAGGAGGCGCCCCCCCACCCCTTCGAAGCGGGGGAGATAAAAATAGCGCGGTCCATGCATGGTGTCGTTCCCCTGGCGTTCTGGTCTGGCGCGGTATGCGCGAGCGCGGGCGTTCTGTTCGGGGATCGGCGCGTTCTGCACATTGTTCATCGGCATTCTGTTCAGGGATCGGCACAATCAGCGCATTGTTCTTCGGCGCGTTCTGCGCATTGTTCTCCGACCGTCCTGGTCGCGCACGAGTTCGGGAGCGCGTCTGCGGACGGAGGGTCTTCTCTCACCAGCCTGCGCCCTGCCGGCTCCGCAAGCTTGGATCCCCGGATCGTGCAAGGGGTCCAGTTCGGCCCGAGGACCTGGTCCTCGAAGACCACACGAGGTGGACAGGTCCGAGGCAGGTCCTAATAAAGACCATTGGTCCGATTCTTTGGGTGTGTGTGCGTGTGTGTGTCCGTGGGCCCGTCTGATAAGTGGTCAAACTGTTTAAGTGCCTGTATAGATGTTCACCTTGCATTTCTTTTAGTCGGTTTAGTTCTGCTCTTTGTGTTCCCTTGTTCCCCATTATTGTAAAATAAAACCCTAATTGTTAAATGTACTCAGCTCGTCGTGTTATTTCCTTTATTGGCTGAGCATGTTGTGCGTGTGAGGGATTAGTCGGCCATTGCCAGGGTCACAAGATAATCGGGCCGGCGGAATTCGGCGATACCACCGCTCGGCTACGCACACGGAACGGGCCCGCTTAAGTGGCTCGCTTCCGTACGAGTTCCGCCGAGGGTGAAGTACCCCGGTATCTGGATCACGTGGGTACTTAGGTAAGTTGAAGTTGGCAATTAACCCCATCCCACGTGATCTCCCCATTGGCGTATTTCGGTCCAAAATAACCAGGACCCGTCGACCCGGACTTTTCCGGCCCGGCGATCTGACATTCTGGGCGATCGAGCCGAGGCGACCACCGCTCCATCGAGGGTCGTGCTCGTGGCGACGCGCTTGCGGGAAACCACAACAATATATTTTTTTGAAAAATTTTGAAATATATAAATATATCCATATAATATATATATATATATATATATATATATATATATATATATATATATATATATATATATATATATATTGTTGCGGTATTCGCGCCCGCCGGCGTGCTGACGGCCACGTAACTCGAATCGCGGCACGTCGCCCACCGGACGGACAATCCAGTCGTGACCCTCTCGGACTAACGCCGGGAACCAGTCACGGGTGGACCTTTCGGTCTCACCGCGATCGAGCCAATCAACCCCCGCGTGGGATAGGGTTGCTCGCCAAATTCGACCTACCTCAGTACCCACGCGGAGGGTAGACCGGGCGATCGCACCTCGCCGCAGGTCGACTTCGGACACGGGCCACTTAAGCGACCCGTTCCGTACTATCAGAATAACCGAGCGGTGTTATCGTCGACCTCGACGGTTCGATTAATTATCGGGCGTATTCAGCCCACTACCAACCCTTTACGTGAAGCAAGATGAGGATTCAATGGGAGAAATGACGAAGCGAAGCGGGAAACAGTTCAACACAAAGCACATTTATTCGCGGCACACGGGAAGCACACATATTCAATTCCACCAAAAGCACATAGAAAAAACACAATGCAATTTACACAAAAAGCAAATGTAAAAGCGAAAACACAATGCAGAGCTAATACCGACTACCGAGCACACGGCAACACTTATACAATTCTACCTCACAGACGGCGCCGACAACACATACCCAAAACCAAGGAAAGAATACCCTCAAGGATGAGGCGGGCCTGAGGCCGAGACCGGGTCGCGCCTACCCGTCTGGTGATGAGACGCGGAGCGGCGATGGCGCCCCAACTCCGCGGGCCTCGCGGACAGTGTCTGGCAGGGGGTGGGAAAGGGGCCCCCTTGGTCGCACTATCTCAGCGCGGGGGGAAACAGGAGGGGGTTGCTGATGCTCGGGGTATAGAGGATCTTTATTATGTGCGACGAGCGTCTCCACCTCGGCCAGGTCGCGCTGTCGGCCTCCCTCAGGTGCAGCTTCCTGCACGACGCGAGCACCCCCTCGTCTGGTGTCGCCGCCTTTCCACAGCTCGTCCCCTCCGTTCCGACTCCAACGCACACGACGAGCAGCTCCACCGCCCGCGAAGTCTTGACCCTCTGCTTCCGACTCTCCTACTCTCCGCCTCTCCGCCTCTGGACTCTCCGACTCTGGACTCTTCTTTGGACTCTCCGACTCTCGCCTCTCCGCCTCTGGACTCTCCGACTCTCCTCTCTCCGCCTCTGGACTCTCCGACTCTCCACTCTTCGACTCTCCGACCCTCCGACTGACGAACACGGTCCTTTTATCCCCCCGTAGCTTCGCCTTTGACCCCCTCCCTTTGACCTTTCACCTCGCTCCCCATTGGCCCGAGAAAAAGTGGGCGTGAAGGCTTTTTGATCCACAAATTTGCATATATCGATCGTCCTGGAGGCGGGGCCAAATCGCCCCTCGCTCACCGATTGGACGGCAAAAAGTGGGCGTGTGTCGTTTTTGATCCGTTTTGAAGCACAAAATCCGTGATTTTGTACACGCTGTTCGACGCGCGCCCTGCACGAGTCCAACACCGGTACCCACAGCGGGGCAAGAACGGTGGCGATGCTACGGTTGCGAGGTGTGACGTGAAGGTCGTGGCGGCTGTGGTGAAGCGGCGTTGTGGTTGGTGGTTGATGTTGTGGTTGTGGTGGTAATCATGGCGGTTGGTCCAAAATAAAGATAGTAAAAGAAAAACGGCTATCCTGAAGAGTCGCAGCACGCATAAATGACATGTATTCCCACTAGACAACGGGTTTGGGCCTAACTACACATGTACTTACCGAGATACCTCACCTAAGGGACCTGAATGGTGGTTTGCGAATTTGGTAACCACAACAATATATATAAAAATATATATATATATATATATATATATATATATATATATATATATATATATATACAGATATATACATATATATATATATATATATATATATATATATATATATATATATATATATATAAATATTGTTGCGGAAATGGCCCTTTGTGTGTTTTGAAAAATAGGATTTGCCCAGCTCCCCCATTAAATGCATGTTAAGCCAGGTTGTTCGGTAAATGGACGCTACATGTGTGTCGGGAGGTGTGAGAGGCTGTCCATCGTTGGTACATTGGTGGTAGACCGAGAGGTTCTTCTTCTTCCTTCATCTCTCCGGAAATAGTCCCCGCCAAGCGCTGAGAGGGGGAGTGGCCTCGAGAGGGAAGTGAAACTGAAGGAAGGAGCCAGTCGGGTTTGAGGCGAGCGAGTGAAGGAAAAGACTGCTGGAGCGCGGGGGAAGACGGTGGTGAAACTGAGCGCCGGTGTGGTGCGATCGGCTGAATAGGGTGTGAGTCAGCAGTAGGCTTTGAGGCGAGTGATGGCCGAAAAGGAGAAGTGAAACTGAAGAAGTAAAACTGCAGTAGGCTTCGAGGCGAGCGAGCAAAAGGAAAGGCAGGGTGAATCTGCCGAGAGAAAATGGCGTGCAGTGCAAACTGAACCTCAGCGCGCCGGGTCTGCGATCGGCAGTGGGGAAACTGAGCGCTGAGGTGGGGCGCAATCGGCTTTCGTGAGGAGCACATCGACAGGTTCATCCAGAGTCCAGTGACGGAGCCTCTAACTGTCCCAACTCACCTCACGGCTCGACGACGTCTTGGAATCCCATGGACCCAGCCTACGGAGCCCAACACCTCGATTTGGCCTGGTCTGCTGAACAGGTCAGGCCTGGACTTGTATGCTGGACCTTGTGCGAAACCAGCTGAAACCCATCATCGATCTGACGGTCTTGTGCCGTCGACCTTCAGAACACGCGGAGGCCGCGTGGGTGGGCGGTGTGACAAAAGGAGGACGAGCGCCATCTTGCCACGCGGCGTGTTCGAGCTTGGGGCTCGAATCCGTGGACATCGGCTTGTCACGGGCCACATTCGTGCTTTTGACACTTTCCTCTCGTCCATGAAACATCACCAAGTACTCTGTGTCTTGTCTGCATGCTATCCATGTCTTCTCTGCATGTTGTTTAAGATATATCTCGGTGAGGACCCCCTCGAAACCCGTAATCTGTAGTTCCCTAGTTAAGAACGGGTTGTGGATTAATGAAAACATTGTCGTGAATGTTTTCCTTGTGTTGTGTTCCCCGATGTTCCCCAATAAATCTGGTTGATTCGGATGAAGTTGCCGCTATGGATTAATTTGTGTCGCGTCGAGTAACGATCCGTTCGATTGGCATATAAAACCAAAATGGTTACAGACTGGCAGAAAAGGCTCGGCATCTGACAAAACCTGTCTGTAACCGGGTTTCTATTTCCCCAACTGGTAAGGTCCAGGATTACGTTGGTATCACGATTGAATACGCGTGACAAGAGGCCTGTGCCGAGTCAGCTGGCGTTATAAACCCAGGAGATGGCGGTGGTGAGGGTGGCGCCAAGAGTCGGGTGAGAATTCCGCCACCCCTGATATATATATAAATTAAAATAGATGTATTTTGCATATATATATATATATATATATATATATATATATATATATATATATATATATATATATATATATATATATATATCTTCTTCTTCCTCTTTCGGCTTGCTCTCGTTAGGGGTCGTCACAGCGGATCAACCGTCTCCATTTCGCTCTATCCTCCACGTCTTCCATTGACACTCCAACCACCCGCATGTCCGCCCTCACCGTATCCATGAACCTCTTCTTTGGCCTTCCTCTTCTCCTCCTGCCTGGCGGCTCCATCTTCAACATCCTTCTCCCGATATACTCTGCTTCCCTCCTGTGCACATGTCCAAACCATCTCAATCTCGCCTCTCTCTCCTCTCTCACTTTGTCTCCAAACCGTCCTACCTGCGCTGTCCCTCTAATATACTCATTCCTTATCCTATCCATCCTTGTCACTCCCAACGAGAATCGCAGCATCTTTAACTCTGCCACCTCCAGCTCGGCTTCCTGTCTTTTTGTTAGTGCCACCGCCTCCAAACCATACAACATAGCTGGTCTCACTACCGTCTTATATACTTTCCCCTTCACTCTTGCAGCTACCCTTCTGTCACAAATCACTCCTGCAACTCTTCTCCACCCACTCCATCCTGCCTGCACTCTCTTTTTCACTTCTCTCCCACACTCTCCGTTACTTTGGACAGTTGATCCCAAGTATTTAAACCAATCCACCTTCCCCACCTCAACTCCTTGCAACCGCACCATTCCACCACCCTCCCTCTCATTTACGCACATGTACTCCGTCTTACTCCGACTGACTATCATTCCCCTTCTCTCCAGTGCGTACCTCCACCGCTTGAGGCTCGCCTCAGCCTGCTCCCTACTCTCCCTAGAGATCATGATGTCATCCGCGAACATCATAGTCCATGGGGACTCCAGTCTGATCTCGTCCGTCAACCTGTCCATCACCATTGCAAACAGGAAAGGGCTCAGAGTCGATCCTTGGTGCAATCCCACTTTTACCTTAAACCGGTCCGTCATTCCTACCGCACACCTCACCGCTGTCACACTGTCCTCATACATATCCTGCACGATCCTCACATACTTCTCCACCACTCCCGACTTCCTCAGACAATGCCACAACTCCTCTCTTGGCACCCTATCATAAGCTTTCTCTAAATCCACAAACACACAATGTAACTCCTTCTGGCCTTCCCTATCCTTCTCCATCAACATTCTCAAAGCAAACATCGCATCAGTGGTGCTCTTTCCTGGCATAAACCCATATTGCTGCTCACAGATCGTCACCTCTCCTCTCAACCGAGCTTCCACTACTCTTTCCCACAACTTCATGGTGTGGCTTAACAACTTTATCCCTCTATAATTTCCACAGCTCTGCACATCACCCTTATTCTTGAAAATCGGAACCAGTACACTTAATCTCCACTCCTCCGGCATCCTCTCACTTTCCAAGACTTTATTAAACAATCTGGTTAACAACCCCACTGCCATCTCTCCAAAGCACTTCCATGCCTCCACTGGTATACCATCTGGGCCAACCGCCTTTCCACTTTTCATCTTCTTCATAGCAGTCCTCACTTCATCCTTACTGATCCATCCCACTTCCAGATTCACCATCAATGACCGATGATGTTGGAGGTCACATGGTTTGGCAGCCATATTGGATTTACCATAAAACCTAAAAAACCTCCTCCAGAATGGCTGGATAGGTCAAGGGGAAACTTCACACCCATCTTCCGCAAGCTTTGGGGATACCGGCTATTCACTCATAATAATCGATACGTCACATGGTCTGGCAGCGATATTGGATTGAGTGAGAATCTTAAAAAAATTATTTCTCTTGAATTTCTTCATCGAGCGACGTGATACTTCACAATTATGATCTAGTAGTGATGGGGAATATAGGTTTTTAAATTTTAACCAGATTGGACGCATCGTCTGGCAGTCAGACTTTTTTTTGATGTTTAAATATATATATATATATATATATATATATATATATATATATATATATATATATATATATATATATATATATATTTTTTTTTTTTTTAATAAGGTTCAGTTGGCTGCACCTGGATGGGTTTGAAGGTGGAGAAATATCAGCAGAATCCCGAATCCTATCCAGGTTCCTCCTGATGACTTCATCTTTGCTTTTTGCTTGTTCACTGTTCCTTCTGATTACTCAGGGTCAAGTGTCTGATCAAAGCGGAGTTACATCGAAACGGGATGTCTTGGTAACCGATCATCACTGGCAGCAGTTATAAAGTGGAAATTCTGGTGATGTCTCTTATTTATGACGAAACACACCAGCACACAAACACCACACAACGTACACAAGCACCACACCAAACAAGATCTTGGAAAGGGTCTGCTATCTCTGATTGCTCTTTTTGTTGTTTTATTGGTGACTGAGTCCTGTACTGTATGTTTCTGATACAGGAGGCCTCGAGTGCTGACGTGCAGGTCCTTGAGGGATGACAATCAGCACGTCGTTGCCTCGTTTACGAATGCACTTAATTGCTTGCTATTGTTGTGATGCTATTCCAGAATGGCAAGCTGTTACTCCATCATTGCATCAAAATGTTTTTGTGTTTGAATCGCTGAACACATGGTTACCGTTTGGAAAACTCTTACCTTGTTATTTGCCTTGCCCTTTTTCCCCACCAACCTTTCCTATGCTCAACATCTGCTCCGAACTCTTTCATCCTCGAACACTTGCATAGTCCCTCCAAGTCAGCCAGTCGTGAGTGGCCCTGAGAAGCCAATCGGGGAAAACGAATCGATCGAACTTTCATGCACGAGCAATCTCGGCAATCCAGCTGGAATGATCTATTGGCTAAAAGACAAGAAGCTTCTTTGTAAGCTATTCATTTCCCTGTTAGTTGATCTTGGATGTCGTTAGTTTCTGATGGTTGCCATAATGTCTCATTTCCTTATTTTGGTTTCCACTTACTTGCTGTGTCTCCAGATGGGAAGATCAATCCAGTAGATATGAAGGGCAAGGTCAGAAACACTGTCAGAATCCTGGTTAATCGTCGGGATAATGGACGTCACGTGGAGTGTGTTGTGAATCAGCTGACCGGCGTGCTGCGGACAAACTGGACTTTGCAAGTTGAGTGTAAGTGTGATGTCTGACACCATGACTCATTCAATTCAATGCAGCTTGAACTGTTCAGTGTTATGAATGCAGAACCCTTCTTCTTTTGTTCCAAGATCGAGATCTTCCAAAGCTGGAGATCTTGAAGACATCCAGGAACTCATCTGTGAGAGAGGAGCAGAAGTTTGAATGCAGAGCAAAGGGAAGACCAAGGTTGGAAGGGAATTGATGATCACAGTCACAGTGTTTGTGTGGGTGGGTTTAGGAGGGAAGGACAAAGCAATAAAGGAGTTTTGAACTGCACAAGAGGCATTCTGGGAAGATTCAGCCAATGATTGTGTTGTTCATTCAATTATGAGTCAGACTCGGATTGGTGAGTAATAATCGTCTTCAAGTTAAGTGGAACGAGGGACAGAGATAAGTGTGCAAAGCACTGTGGGAGGAAGTCTTGTGTCGTGTTTTGAGTGTGGGAGAAAATTAAAATATAACGAATATATGTATACCAGCGGGGTGTGCTTAAACATTGTGTAAACATACGAATATATTGTTGCGGATTCGCGCCCGCCGGCGTGCTGACGGCCACGTAACTCGAATCGCGGCACGTCGCCCACCGGACGGACAATCCAGTCGTGACCCTCTCGGACTAACGCCGGGAACCAGTCACGGGTGGACCTTTCGGTCTCACCGCGATCGAGCCAATCAGCCCCCGCGTGGGATAGGGTTGCTCGCCAAATTCGACCTACCTAAGTACCCACGCGGAGGGTAGACCGGGCGATCGCACCTCGCCGCAGGTCGACTTCGGACACGGGCCACTTAAGCGACCCGTTCCGTACTATCAGAATAACCGAGCGGTGTTATCGTCGACCTCGACGGTTCGATTAATTATCGGGCGTATTCAGCCCACTACCAACCCTTTACGTGAAGCAAGATGAGGATTCAATGGAGGAAAAGACGAAGCGAAGCGGGAAACAGTTCAACACAAAGCACATTTATTCGCGACGAACGGAAAGCACACATATACAATTCCACCAAATGCACACAGAAAAGAAAAACACAATTCAATTTACACAAAAAGCAAATATAAAAGCGAGGACACAATGCAGAGCTAATACCGACTACCGAGCACACGGCAACACTTATACAATTCTACTTCACAGACGGCGCCGACAACACATACCCAAAACCAAGGAAAAGAATACCCTCAAAGATGAGGCGGGCCTGAGGCCGAGACCGGGTCGGGCCTACCCGTCTGGTGATGAGACGCGGAGCGGCGATGGTGCCTCAACTCCGCGGGCCGTGTCTGGTCGGGGGTGGGAAAGGGGCCCCCTTGGTCGCACTATCTCAGCGCGGGGGGAAACAGGAGGGGGTTGCTGATGCTCGGGGTATAGAGGATTTTATTGTCCCGCGACGAGCGTCTCCACCTCGGCCAGGTCGCGCTGTCGGCCTCCCTGGGGTGCAGCTCCCTGCACGACGCGAGCACCCCCTCGTCTGCCCTCGCCGCCTCTCCACAGCTCCGTCCCCTCCGTTCCGACTCCAACGCACACGACGACCAGCTCCTTCTTGCCAACTCCACCGCCCGCGAAGTCTTGACTCTCTGTTCCCTCTCGACTCTTCGACTCTTCGACTCTCCTACTCTCCTACTCTCCTGGACTGACGAACACGGTCGCTTTTTATCAGCCCCGTAGCTTCGCCATCTCATCTTTGACCCCCTCCCTTCGACCTTTCACCTCGCTCCCCATTGGCCCGAGAAAAAGTGGGCGTGAATGCTTTTTGATCCATAAATTTGCATATATCGATCGCCCTCCAACGCCCTGGAGGCGGGGCCAAATCGCCCCTCGCTCACCGATTGGACGGCAAAAAGTGGGCGTGTGTCGTTTTTGATCCGTTTTTGAAGCACAAAATCCGTGATTTTGTACACGCTGTTCGGCGCGCGCCCTGCACGAGTCCAACACCGGTACCCACAGGCGGCGCAAGAACGGTGGCGATGCGACGGTTGCGAGGTGTGAAGTGAAGGTCGTGGCGGTTGTGGTGGTGGTTGATGTTGTGGTTGTGGTGGTAACAATGGCGGTTGGTCCAAAATAAAGATAGTAAAAGAAAAACGGCTATCCTGAAGAGTCGCAGCACGCATAAATGACATGTATTCCCACTAGACAACGGGTTCGGGCCTAACTACACATGTACTTACCGAGATACCTCACCTAAGGGACCTGAATGGTGGTTTGCGAATTTGGTAACCACAACACTATGTATACTTCCACATTGTCTCGGGTCGCTCACTTGCATTTGATATTTCAATTTTTTTTCCATTTACGTGTATTTATATTTTCATTTACGGATGCTTTCCAGAGGTTCTGTGATTTTTTCCAGAGTACTGGCTTCGATGTTCGTCGGCACACAAAATTACCGTTCTTCTCCATTGTCATCTTAATGATGACGTCATAAAAACAAATATGACGTCAGTGTGATGTATCAGGTTTGCGATAAATATCTGTGCTAATGCCCGGCTTGATTCCTGCAAACAAAATTCAAACAGCTCGCCAAGTTTCGGAGATAATGGTACAGGCGATTTCCATTAGCGGCGATATTATGACGTCAACTTTTTTTCTGGGAAGAATTTCCAAAATCGGAGATGGTTACTGCCTGAGCGTGGGCTTTCTGCATATACATGGCAAGTTTCACGAAGATCCGATGAAAACTCTGGGTTGTGAAACAAAAAATGTCAAAAAATAGGAATGACGTCACAAAAATTGATATGATGTCCTAGTGATGTATCATATGTGCGGTAATTCATCTCTGCTAATGCCCTGTTCGATTCCCGCAAACAGAATTCAAAAAACTGTTGGATGTGAAACAAAAAAGTCCACAAGAACAACAACGTGAGTAAGACTTCGAGATCCTCCACGAGGATCTAAAAATATATTGTTCCGGTTCTCGGAACTGCATGCATACAACAGAGAGGTGTCCCAAGACAGTTACGCCATTAATATACGTGTAGATAGACCCCTTCCTTTTGTTTAGTGGGACAACAGGGAGTGCGTTGCCATGGTTTAATAGTTGGGGTTATTAAATCATTTTCCCCTCCATTTAATTCCCACTCTCCTTTTCTTTTCTGAGGCAAAATCCGCGACGTGCGCTCGGTGCTGGACTGTCGCTTTGAGCTTCCACGACAACCCACGGCACCCGAAACCCTGCCCAAGCTGGCGGACCACGTGAGGGGTCAGGGCCAATCAAAGCGCCCGATTCTGGCGATGACAACAAATTCGGCATGATCCCCTCTTTCCGAGCTTCGGACTCTATAAAAGACGGAGAAGCTCCTCCGTCTGGGTGGTGTGGTGTGTGTGGGTGTTTTCACATGGTGTGTTCCTGATTCTCGTCTCCGCCCACACGACCTCGACCTCGCCTCTTGCTTTTCGACTCCGCCCAGGTCTAGCCTCGGCGAACCGCCTCCTGCTTCTCGTCTCTGCCCACTACTCCACCCTCACACTCTGGACCTTGCCCTTCTCCACTCAAGCTCCTCCTTCAGAACACAAGCTCCACACGTGCGGCTTGGGCCAGAGACAACGCAACTACTGTCGGGTACCGCACCACGGAGCATCCCCTCCCCCGAAACGCCCAGGCACCGAGAGCATAACCTCAACTCCCTCCCTCCCTGGTTGCAAAAATCCCTTCTCATTGGGGTTTCTTTTTCTGTATGTGTCTGAGTGTGCTGGCGCCTGTGTGTTAATTAAGTCTGTAGAAGTTCATTATTGTTGTTACTGTTATTAATGTCACGTCAAGTCTGCTCTGTGTCTGCTTTTGTAAGTTGCTTGTATTATTGTCGCACTCCACACCTCTCTCCTCTTTCCCTGCGTGACATACCCAATAAATCTTTGTCGTTCCACATACCTTTCCTCGCTTGCTTGTTAATAAATAATTATCATTAGGAATGTTCTCAGCTCGTCTTTGTCTTTTCTCCCATTGGTCCAGCATTGTCCAAATCCCACTCCAGCCAGGACTTGATTCCCAACGCTCCATTCCTTTTAGCCGGTACATCCTTGGCAGTGTCGCTCGGCTGCATCCGATCCGGTAGAGTGATCCGGTTCGGACAAGGCGTACCGAGGGCGTGGTTCCCCGGTAATTAAACCACGTGATTAATTAGGTAATCCGATTAACCCATAGACGGGAGGACCCCAGTCCACGCGGTTGAGTTATTGGCGTCCACGGCGGTTAAGCGACCTGCCGCGTCACGGAATTATCCGTGAGCGATGGCCTACAATTCCGGTGTGTCTGGTGGGAATCGACGTAGCTTCCCCCCCCCTCCCCCCCAGTGGTCTTCTCACCCGACCCCGCCGGCCCGCAAAAATATATATGTTTAAAATATAAATAAATATGCACATAATTTTGATCGACATGTATTCCACCCTTCACCCTCACCCCAGGCCATCTACTCCACAGTGGTTTCATGATGGAAAATCTCTTTCCACTGGCCTTACTTCAGGAATGTCCAACTTCCTGGTCTTGTCAGATCTCTCCTTGTCTGACACTGGGGTTTATGTCTGCATCTCTCGGAATGAACTGGGAGAAAGCAAAGCCACTCTGAATATCTCTGCTTCTGGTAAGTTAGAAGAGTGTTCGCTCATTGTGCGGGTCAGACAGCTAGCTCTCTTAGACTGGAGATAATACCACCCTGCCTCGAACCTTTATTTCGCTTCCCAAGTCTTCAAATGTGGTTGAAACAGCTCTAGCTTGTCAGCCTATCGAGGAGGGAAACGAAATGCCAATGTAAAATAGATTTGAGTTTTAAAATTATGTATTTTCCATTTCTGATTGATGAGGTTTTCAAGACGGCAGGTTCGATGATACACGCACGGTTCATTGGTCAATTTCTGTGTCCACGTTGGAACGTGAATGTCGGTGTGCTCGAACACTGATTTACCACCCTATTGATCGTTCGTTATATTCCATGATGAGGAGTGCACACAAGGAGAAACTGTTCAATGGGTAAATCTCATTCGATGGGGGAATATCTGTGATTGTCGTTTCATTTCCCTTTGTTTCCCCACTCTACCTGCAGCATGCAGCTGCGTCAATTTCTCACGCAACTGTTGGATCGACTATGGTTGGCATGGAATCACAGGAGAAGGTAGTCCGTGCATCGGTTGCCGACACAATCCGATCAGACGACAAAGATTCTCATCACACACCGGATATATATATATATATATATATATATATATATATATATATATATATATATATATATATATATATATATATATATATATATATATATATATATATATATATATATATATATATATATATATCTATATATATATATATATATATTTCCACAAATACACACATATATATATATATATATATATATATATATATATATATATATATATATATATATATATATATATAACAGCCTGGTGTTGGCGCAGTGGTTAGGGCAGCGGCTTGGGATCCAAAAGGTCCTGAGTTCAATTCCTGTTGGGCCACTGAATTAATACAGCAGGGGGATGACTCAGCCTGTCATCCTTCCGAAGTCGGCGAAATGAGTACCAGTGTACTGGGCCGGTGTATACCCCGGTTAAAATAGGTGTACCATATCCCTGTGTCGTAAGATGCGACCAGGGTTGCGTCAGGAAGGGCATCCGGCGTAAAACATGTGCCAAATCACTATGCGGATCATACGGATGATCCGCTGTGGCGACCCCTAACGGGAGCAGCCGAATGAAGAAGAAGATATATATATATATATATATATATATATATATATATATATATATATATATATATATATATATATATATTGTTGTAGAATTCTGCCGCGTTTGGCGTGCGGACGACCGTTTTAGCCAAATCGCGGTCGCGCGCCCACCGAAGGCTGCAATCCAGTTGTGGCTTTCCGGACCAACCCCGGAATCCAGCCACGGATGCCTTAACGCATCATAAACTAGTCAATTATTCTGTCCACGCGCGACAGGGTCAATCGCCGAATTGTCGATATACCTAACTATTTGCGCGGACAGAAATACCGAGAGTTTATACCTCGACGGGACTCGTACGGAAACGAGCCGCTTAAGCGTGCTCGTTCCGTGTGCGAAGCTGGGTGGTTTGAAATCACCAAGTGCTGTCGGACCAGATTATCACTTTTAGCGGCCTTAATAGCCAGTTAACAACCCGAGCACCGTGGCAGTCAATGGGAGAAAATGACGCAACGAGCAGGTTGACATTCAAACAATGGAGCATTTATTTATAATAAGCACATAAGCAGTCAATGAATGGGGGGATGGGGACAAGACACGAGCAAAAAGCCTCCAGCCGAGATCTATGCAATAATATACACGCAATCATGCACTTAACCAGCAATTCTACTTAATGAGACAAGGCTCCACAGACTTCCATAAAAAACCCAAGGAAAATATATAGGGCTAGTGAGCTTTTAATGGTACTCAGAGCCGGGATGACCGAAGGACTCCAAGAGACCGGGCTGGTTACCTGGCCGCCCCTTGGTGGCGACTCGACGGTCTTTGGGTCGGCAACCCCTGTCTCTCTGTTCCACCTGGGGCGTTGCAAAATGCTCCATTCGCTTGAGCGGCTTAAACAGCTTGGCGGGCGGCTCTCTTTGGCCGCTTGGCCTTCTCCGCGGCCTGGTCAATCGGGCTTAGCCGACGACGCTTCAGAGGAGCGAACGGGCCTTGCTCTCTTAGAGTTGATGCTCTTTTAGGGCACGTTCACTCCTCAGCGTCGCTCGAAGCTCTCGGGGCCGTCTGCCCGGACCGCGACGCAACTTCGATGCGCCTTTCGATTCAGCGACTCCAAACTCTGTCCTTCTGCCGTTGCGTCTCGATCCCGCCCAACTCCTGACGCTCCTCCCAACTCCAACTCCAACTGGCTCTTGGGACGCGACTCCACCCTTTTTATCGGGTGGGGGTGCCCGCCCTTCGATTCTTCACCCGAGAATGGCTCCGCCTACTTTCACCTCTGCCCTTTCACCCCTGGTGGAAACCCCATTTCGGATTGGCTGGCTTTTTCCGAGGCAGAGCTCATTTTGATCCGAATATGCAAATCAGCCCCTTCGCGGCTGATTGCACACGGACGGTGGAATGTGGCTTCCAATGCGGCGCGGCGTGTCTGCGACAACGGCATTTTGCCGCTGTTGCTGAGGAGGAGGTGATGGTGTCGCGATGTTGATGGCGCTGTCGAGAAAATGGCGGTGTTGTGGAGTTGATAGCGTTGTTGAGATGTTGTTGAAAATAAAAGACAGAAAAGAATAACGGCTTCCTCAAAGATTCACAGCCCGGCACACGAACAAGATCTGTGATACATCGGTGGGGAATCTAACCTAAAACACGAACTTATCGAAATAACTGATCTCTGGGGAACCTGAATTGTGTTCTGTGAATTTCCACCACCGTAACAATATATATATATATATATATATATATATATATATATATATATATATATATATATATATATATATATATATATATATATATATATATATATATATTGTTTCGGCTGTGGAAATTCGCAATACACCATTAAGGGTCTTCAGATGAGATATATCGATAAGTTCATGTCTAGTTAGCCCACACCCGTTGTTTAGAGGGAATATGTGTGATTCATCCGGGTTGCGACGCTTTGAGTTAGTCATTTTTCTTTCTCTATCGTTATTTTGGACCATTAAGCCGCCAACAAACTCAAACACCACCACCTTCGCGTCTTTACCTCCACAACTCCATCCGGCAAACATCGCTTCACCGCCATTCCCAAACGACGCCCGCCAACCACCAAACCACCACAGCAAACCTCCCACCACCTTCGCCTTTCTCCTTCCACAACCATCGACCCCACCACCAGTCAACACCGAACATCGTACTGTCCGAAGCCGTTCGGTGATTGCTGCCGAACGCAGCAAGCCGCGAGTGCAATGGATGCCTTTACGGGAGAGAAATTCGGATCAGGAAGGCTTCACGCCCCTTTTCCTCCGTCCAATGGGCGAGCGTCGGGCGGTGTGGCCCCGCCTCCAAGCGCGATGAATGCGAATTCCTCTCAGGAAGGAATTCGGAACAAAAGAGGCTCACGCCCATTTTTGCCACACCAATGGCTGAACAGAGGGTGGCATGGCCCTGCCTCCAATCATGTTTTGATCCTAAAATCTGCATACAGGCTCCTCCCCTGGTCTATAAAAGACGCGAGTCTGTGTGGAACTGGTTGTTGTAGTGTGGGGGTCGCTTTTCTCATCTTTGTTGTCGTCTCGTCGTTGGTGTCGTCTCGTCGCTGGAATCGAGCCACCTTCGCTTTCACAAAGCGACCAAGCCAGCTAGCCATTCCCCTCACTCGACCCTGAGCATCAACAATTCCCCCCCCCCATCCGCGCTGAGATAGTGCCGGTGGCCCCGTTCATTCCCCACCCTAACCGTGGTGCCGACCAAACCGTGCTTGCGCGGAGCACGCCGGAGAGAGCTCACCGACCACGCCAGCGGCACGGAGTCGGGGCGCAGCTGCGCGGATATTGTGGCTTGCCCGCCAACGCGTCACGAGGACGTGGGTAAGAACTTTTCGGTCTCGTGGACCTGGCCGCTCCTCCAGGTTCCGCGCAAATTTGGTCTATGGACCCCATCTACCTCCCTGCCTATGGGGAGGTTTTTCCTGTTTATTTTGAATGCATGATGTGGCGCCGAGTCCCGACAAGTATAATTGTTTAAGTGTTGTAAATAATTATAGTCGGTAGTAGTGCTTTTGCTTTGGTTGCATTTTCCTTTTTGCTTTTCCCACATTGATTGCATGGCTGTACATGCCTGCATGTGTGTGAAATAAAAGTGCTTGCTTGTCAAACTGTTTCCCGTTTCGTTGTGTCCTTTCCTCTGTTTGAAAGTTCCATCTTGCATCACGTAAGGGATTGATAGTGGGTTGAAACACCCGATAAGTAATCTGAACCATCGAGGTCGACGATAACTCCGCTCGGTTATCCCTGCAGCACGGAACGAGCTGCTTCAGCGGTTCGTGTCCGAAGTCGACCTGCGGCGAGGTACGATCGCCCGGTCGACCACTCGCGCGGGTACTTAGGTAGGTTGAATTTGGCGAGCAACCCTATCCTGCATGGGTGGGCAATTGGCACGATCGTGGTGAGGTTAAACCCCCACCCGTGACTGGCTCCTGGCGGTAGTTCCCGGAGGATCACGACTGAATTGTCCGTTCCGGTGGGCGACGCGTCGCGATTCTAGTTTCGTGGCCGATCGCATGCCGGACGGGCCAAAATTCGTAACACATATATATATATATATATATATATATATATATATATATATATATATATATATATATATATATATATATATATATATATATATATATATATATATATATATATATATATATATACATACACACACAAACACACACAAACACACACACACGCACACGCACATACATACATATTGTTAGGAATTCACGCCCACCGACGTGCAACGACGGCTTTTCACAAATAGTAGCCGCTCGCCCACCGGACGGACAATTCAGTCGTGACCTTCCGGAACAACGCTGGAACCCTGTCACGGGTGGGTCTTCAACCCCACCATGGCCTAGCCAATTTTCTACCCGCGCAAAATAGGGTCAATCGCTGAATATCGATATACCGAAGTGCCTGCGCGGGTCACCTACTAGGAGACCATACCTCGGCGCAGGTCGGCTTGGACACGAACCGCTCAAGCGGTCCATTCCGTTCTGCAGTGATAACCGAGTGGGTATTATCGCCCGACCTCGCCGGATCCGATTCTATTTAACGGGTATTTAAAACCTAACTAATATTCCGAGATGCAATATGGCGTTCCAATGGGGGAATAAGACACGACGAACGGGTTACATTTAGACCAGCACATTTATTATACACGTATGCACATATGTACAGCCATGCAATCAATGTAGGATTTCAAAAACACGTATACAGGCAAACAATCATGCACGGGACGGGGACAAAGACACAACAAGGTGAAAGCACGACGACCGTCTATCAGCAATTCTTTCGTCACTTAACAGTTTTTACTGACAGGACATGGCGCCACCAACATTCATTCAAAAGAAAGGAAAAGGCCACCCTCAAAGACGAGGGTGCCAGACAGGGTCCGTAGACCTTGATGGCGTGGAGCCTGGTTGACCGAACGGACCCCACGAGACCGTTGCAGGTTACCAGCACCCTTGTGGTGCGATGGTGGGCGAGCTCTCTCCGGCGCTCGCCTCCTGGGTGCGCAGGCTGCGCGGCAGAGCTGCAAAGCGGCGCCTCCCGTCCGCGTCCTTCGCGCCTCGACCCGGACCACCGCACACAACACACCCGACTTGGCGTGCAAAAGGAGAAGGCACCACCTCGACGATGACGAAACCACCAATGCACACGAAGAAGACCCCCAGTGAACCACCACGAAGACGACCACCAACCCGAAGACGACAAAAACCCAAAAAGCCCCCACCTGGTGTCCTGCGCGCCCTTATATCCCCCAGTTCCAACGCCTCGCTCCTCCCCGTTTATTGCTCCGCCCCCCTTCCAGCTTCTGCGGGAAGCTTCCAGAAAAGGGGCGTGCCCTCTCGCCCCCCTCCCCGCGTGCCTCGCGGGGACCGAGAGAATCATTCTTGGCACAGGTCCAGGGAGATTCATTCCCCCAAAATCAGGCCCCTCCTTCACATGACCTTTGACCTCTGGCTGGAATCGCACTTGCCCCACACCAAAGCGTGGGAAAAGCAGGCGGGAAAATCCGCGCACCATCGGAACTCCTCTGGTTTCCTTCGCTTCGTCGAGACGTTTTACATGAGCGGAGAGGGTTGTGATGTGGTTTGTGGCGATCGTGGTTGGTGCGGTTTGAGGCGATCGTGGTTGTTGTGGTTTGTGGCGATCGTGGTTGTTGTGGTTTGAGGCGATCTGGTTGTTGTGGTTTGAGGCGATCGTGGTTGTTGTGGTTTGAGGCGATCCTGGTTGTGGTTTGAGGCGATCGTGGTTGTGGTTTGAGGTGATCGTGGTTGTGGTTTGAGGCGATCGTGGTTGTGGTTTGAGACGATCGTGGTTGTTGTGGTTTGAGGCGATCGTGGTTGTTCTGGTTTCAGGCAATCGTGGTTGTTGGGTATATATATATTGTTGCGGTTTTCGCGCCCGCCGGCGTGCGAACGGCCACGTAACTCGAATCGCGGCACGTCGCCCACCGGACGGACAATCCAGTCGTGACCCTCTCGGACTAACGCCGGGAACCAGTCACGGGTGGACCTTTCGGTCTCACCGCGATCGAGCCAATCAGCCCCCGCGTGGGATAGGGTTGCTCGCCAAATTCGACCTACCTAAGTACCCACGCGGAGGGTAGACCGGGCGATCGCACCTCGCCGCAGGTCGACTTCGGACACGGGCCACTTAAGCGACCCGTTCCGTACTATCAGAATAACCGAGCGGTGTTATCGTCGACCTCGACGGTTCGATTAATTATCGGGCGTACTCAGCCCACTACCAACCCTTTACGTGAAGCAAGATGGGGATTCAATGGGGGAAAAGACGAAGCGAAGCGGGAGAACAGTTCAACAATAAAGCACATTTATTCGCGGCACACGGGAAGCACACAAATACAATTCCACCAAAAGCACACAAAAAAAAAAGAAAACACAATTCCATTTACACAAAAAGCAAATATAAAAGTGAAAACACAGTGCAGAGCTAATACCGACTACCGAGCACACGGCAACACTTATACAATTCTACTTCACAGACGGCGCCGACAACACATACCCAAAACCAAGGAAAAGAAATCCCCCAAGAATGAGGCAGGCCTGAGGCCGAGACCGGGTCGGGCCTACCCGTCTGGTGATGAGACGCGGAGCGGCGATGGCGCTTCTCTCCGCGGGCCTCGCGGACAGTGTCAGGCAGGGGGGTGGGAAAAGGGGCCCCCTTGGTCGCACTATCTCAGCGCGGGGGGAAACAGGAGGGGGTTGCTGATGCTCGGGGTATAGAGGATCTTTATTATCCCTGGTGTGCGTCTCCACCTCGGCCAGGTCGCGCTGCCGGCCTCCCTCGGGCGTGCAGCTCCTGGCACCGACGCGAGCACCCCCTCGTCCGACTCTCTTCAGCTTCTCCAGCCACTGCAGGCTTCGGGCTCCAGTCTTCCACACTCGTCCCCTCCGTTCCGACTCCTTCTCGTTCTCGACTCCTTCTCGTTCTCGTTTGCGACTCTCTTCTGACTGACGAACACCGTCCTTTTATCCCCCCGTAACTTCGCCATTGACCCCCTCCCTTTGACCTTTCACCTCGCTCCCCATTGGCCCGAGAAAAAGTGGGCGTGAAGGCTTTTTGATCCACAAATTTGCATATATCGATCGTTCTGGAGGCGGGGCCAAATCGCCCCTCGCTCACCGATTGGACGGCAAAAAGTGAGCGTGTGTCGTTTTTGATCCGTTTTTGAAGCACAAAATCCGTGATTTTGTACACGCTGTTCGACGCGCGTTCTGCATGAGTCCAACACCGGTACCCACAGCGGGGCAAGAACGGTGGCGATGCTACGGTTGTGAGGTGTGCGTGAAGGTCGTGGCGGTTGTGGTGAAGCGGTGGTTGTGGTCGGTGGTTGATGTTGTGGTTGTGATCATGGCGGTTGGTCCAAAATAAAGATAGTGAAAGAAAAACGGCTATCCTGAAGAGTCGCAGCTCGCATAAATGACATGTATTCCCACTAGACAACGGGTTTGGGCCTAACTACACATGCACTTACCGAGATACCTCACCTAAGGGACCTGAATGGTGGTTTGCGAATCTGGTAACCACAACAATATATATATATATATATATATATATATATATATATATATATATATATATATATATATATATATATATGTATACACGTATATATTGTTACGGCTGTGGAAATTTGCAATACACCATAAAGGTCGTTAGATCAGTTAGATCGATAAGTCTTGTGTTCAGTTAGATTTCCCCACCGTTGTTTAATGGGATTTATTCGCGTTCACCGGGCTGCGACCCTTTGAGGTTGCCATTTTTCTTTTTCTATTGTTATTTTTGGACCGACCATACCCCAACAACCAAATCACCATCACCTTCGCCTCTACCTCCACAACCGCCAACAAACCCACACCACAAGCATCGCATCACCTTCGTTCCTGAAGTGACGCCATCTTCGCGCCAGCAGCGGCGGGATCTGAACAAACGACATTGCTGCAGGCAGAGGCAAGGGTTCTCTCGCCGCCGAGCACGTCGGTGATTTCCACGACGTCGGCTTTCCGGGCGTCGAAGGTCGAACTGTCAGACCGACAACTCGCTGATCAACTCGCTGATCGAGCATCAACTCGCTGATCGAGCATCAACTCGCTGATCGAGCATCAACTTGCTGATCGAGCATCAATGGCTGAAAGAGCATCAACCCCCCTTTTACCGAGCATCTGCGCTGAGAGAGCGCCGGTAACTCCGTTCGTTCCCCCCAACCGCTCTGCCGGCTGTGTGGCGCGAGCCTGCGTGTCCGTGTGGGGAACGCCGGAGAGAGCTCACCGACCACGCCAGGGGCCCGAGATCAGGCGCGGCTACGCTAGCTGCCGTGGGAATGAGTCGTCGTGACCTGCCCACCGTCGCACCACGAGGGTGCGGGTAAGGCCCTTCGGTCATCTGGCCGGTCATCCAGGCTCCACATCACATACGGTCTGCAGGACCCTGTCTGCCACCCTTGTCTATGGGGGTGGCCATTTATTTGCTTTGAATACATGTTGTGGCGCCGTCTATTAAGTCGACCTGCCTAAGTGACTGTGCTTGTGAATAAACCTTTGCTTGTCGTCGGTGGTATTGCTTTCTTGCCTCTATCCGTGTTTTATTCATTGTTGGCTGAATTCGCCTCTTTACCTCCACATGTAACAGCCATGTGCATGACTGTCATTCATTGGCTTGCCTGTATGCGTGCCAATGTAAATAAATGTGCTTGTTGAACTGTTTTCCGTTCGTTGCGTCCTTTCCCGTTGAAAGTGCCATCTTGCATCGCGGAATACATCAGTCGGGGTTGTGAGCACCCGTGGAGTAGAATCAAATCCGTCGAGGTCTGCGATAACACCGCTCGGTTATCACTGTAGTTATGAAACGGACCGCTTCAGCGGTTCGTGTCCCAGGCCGACCTGCGGCACGGTGCAGCCCCTCGGTAGGTTACCCGCGTGGGTACTTAGGTATATCGACACTCGGCGATTCACCCTATTTCGCGCGAGTGGAATGCTGACTGTGCTGTGGTGAGGTTAAACCCCCACCCGTGACTGGTTCCTGGCGATAGTTCCAGGAGGGTCACGACTGAATTGTCTGTCCGGTGGGCGATGCGGCTGCCATTAGAGGTACGCGGCCGCTCGCACGCCGGCGGGCGCGAATTCGCAACAATAGACATAGCTGAGATATACATAGCTGATATTTAAACTTCGAGATGAGTCATCACAACGCCTACAAGCGTCAGTACTTGAGTGATGGGGGATCTGCACGGTCACTGGAGGAAGTGTAGGATTGAGTGGGAAGTTGGGATCGATATGAGGTCCAAGTTCGGACATGTTGCTTCAATTAAATATTTTTATGGACTGTGTGTGAGGGAGGGAGTGGAGGAGGGAGTTCATCAGTCCGTTCGGGATGTTAAGCCGGGTGTCGTTTCAGCTTGCATTCACTGGTAGGTGTTAAATGTCCCACTGTGCCCTTTAAAAAAGAGTAGGCCAGTGTGTGCAGGCATTTTTGCCAAATTTCAAAATATTGCCTCATTAGCAGAGCCACACCTCCCAGAAGTGACACAACCAACAGGGTGACGTCGTAGAATGAATTGCGGTCGATTGTGCATTTGTTTGAAGACCTAAGAGGGTGTTGCCTCCATGTGCTTCGGTCGCTTGTGACTGCAGTGTGGTCGCATCGAGATCGGATATGTGCAGCCTACATACCGGTCAATATTTTTGAAAGGAAGGAGTTGAGGGTCTCAAGTGCAACCGTTGTGCGGAGGGTTATCAGCTACTCGATTCAATCACTACTCCTTGCACCCGTACGTACTCCACCATTTTACTCAACATCACAGGTGTACCTTCGGTATTCGCTGAAAGCTTTGTAATAAAACCTTTCACTTGTTTAATGTTTCTCAATCTGCATTCAACAACATTTTAATGATTCAGGTCGAACAATATTGATCCTGAATCAAATTGTTCTTCCTGACTCTACCCCTCAGGTGTGCCTGATGGTTCTGTGGGACGCCTATCCAAGAGGCACAACACCCGCAGTGGGTTCTTCACTTCTCTATTAAAATCATCATCATCATCATCATCACCAATCACCATGATCATCATCATCATCTCCACAATCATAGTTTTTACTTCTTAACTTCTTTTCAAGTGATGCAAAACAAACAAAAACATTTTAACGATTCTGCTTGAATGATAACTTTAATCGAATTGTTCTGCCTGACTACCCATCAGGTGTGCTTGCTGATTCTGTGGGCCACAAGTCAACGAGGACCAGCACTCGTGGGTTCCTCACTTCAATATTAAAGTCATCATTATCATCATCATCATCATCATCATCATCATCATCATCACCACCATTATTATTATTGTCGTGTTCACACCGATTAAGACCGACCGACGCTGGACGGATGGACCAAAACTGGCTTTTACTCCCCTGGACTGCGCTCGAACAATGGTGGCTTTGTGCATGCGGGAATCGCAAGAAGCACACGAGGATCTTAATTATTTTATAACCAACGGGTTTATTCGCTGAGAAAATAACAAAATAACCAGGGGATGGTGATCGCGACGGTGGAGACGACGGTGGGTTGAGGTGGGAAAGAAAGGTGGGGACAGAGAATCCATCTCCACTAATAAATGTGAGTGTGTGTGTGTGTGTGTGTGCGTGTGTGTGTGTGTGTGTGTGCGTCTCCTGCATCCCTAAACCATGAAACCTAGCAGTCTGAAACTTTGCATTCATACAAAGGGAACTCCAAGGGAGGGCAGGAGTGAAAATTGTGTGTTTGGGTTCATTAAAACAACCCTTTTGAAGATAATTAACAGCCTTATTTAATTATATCCTTCATCAGGCGATCCTTGGCTGCCTCGCTCTCTGGGGTCTTTTTATATAATTTTTCTATTTCTTATTTTTGTGTGCACTGTCAAGTCTCGTATTGGAGCGAACACATGGAACGTACAATAAGGGGAACAGGGAAGACAGGAGGGAAGCACAAAACATCGGGGAAAAGAGACATGAGGAGATCTGTGGAAGGGAGAGGATGGGCCGGTTATACAGCGTAAACAAGATGGACACGACAGGGACTTTCAGGAAGGAAAGCAGGGAGAATGAAGGAGGTTGGTTTTGGGTGGATTAACGGGGGTAGAATAGATCGAGGTTTTGTATGGGGGAGAGGTGGTGGTGAACAGCTGTTTTGAAAACCTGGAGGGAAGAATGGGATTGAAGAGAGTGTGGGAATTTGTTCCAAAGGCGGGGAAAAAGGAATGAAAGAGTGAGAGTGAACAGTGATTCGTGATTTTGGTAGTTTTACGAGAAGGGGGTTGCTGGCGGACTTGCAATGACATGTGGAGAGGTGAGCGTAGCGAGCTGATCTACGTCATTGAGAAAGAAAATATTTGGCGTCACACATCGGATTCAAGTACAGACAGGGTTGCGGTAGAAGAAAACCCGGAGGAGGCCTCAGCTCTGCTAGTGGATGAGGCAAAGAAACATGGGCATGACTCAGGGATGATGAACAGGCAGAAGGCACGACGAAATGAGGAGCAGCCGATGGAGTAGGGCAAAGGTCGGAACACGACAAGGCAGGCAGGAAGGCACCATAGACAGAGGCAACCGTTCCCTCTGCCACACGATCTCCTCTCGCTGACATGATTCCTACTCTCCTCTTTTCATACTCAATCCTCCTCAGCGACACTCCAAATACTCTCTCCGGCTCTCACGAGAGGTGTCAAAAACTGCGCCCTCTCGGAGCAACAAAAACTCCAGCCCTCCAGATGCGTTCATAACTCCGCCTGTCGGTAGGCGACGAAAAGCTCCACTCCTATTGGGAGGCGATCCAAGCTCTGCCCTTCTCTCTCTTTACTTCGGCTTCAATTCAGGCACCTCATCCGGTGGGACATACAAGAGGTTTTATCTGCAACTTTTTTAACCTTAATCCCCAACTAATTATTACAATGCACGATCCCCCATATGGTGCACATGCAAACTAGACAATTCTTAAGCTGACGCTCCCCTACTTTATCACATCCTGACGGGAAAACTACTCGTACACAGATCATACGACTCCATCCTATCCTGCTTCAAGGTAAATTCTACCCCTCCCCCCAACCTCTACAAATGTAACATTATCATCATCATCACCATCATTGCCACGATCCTCATCATCTCCATCACTATCACAATATCTCGATTATTAAAAGTGAATATTGTAACAGCCATATTTCCTCCAGTCCTGACCTCTTCTATTCCATGCTTGGGTCCCAAATGGACCTCAGCTTCACTAATACATGTGTGTTTGCCTTTGTGTCGAATTCTGTAGGGATTACTGCAAGCCACAGATTTCCCTCAGGAGGTGGAACTTCGCAAAGCTGCTGTACATAAGAGAATTCGGTAAGTTTCTGGTCGTTTTACCATGATAAGTTGAAATGGACTCTTGTTGTTTTTCTGGAAGTTTCATCATTTTCTGGAAGCGCATGCCCCTGATACCAGTGAGTTGAGACTAATTTTGCCGACCTCGCATAATAGCAGGCGAAGTCAACCTACCTGGTGTTGTTTCAACGGCCCGACAGTGGGTCAAACTCAAAACCCTGAAGACCTCAAGACAGTCACCATGACCTTTAGCCAACACCGGGCAACCACACAGTCTCAACCTCTTACTCTGGAATGATCGTCAAACGAACCCAACTGTCTATTTCCTTGATCATATTTCCCCAGAGAGCATATTTCCTCTGGATAATTATGTTCATTCGAGCAGAAACCCGTGGTAAAAAATACCATGACAGAAAAGCCTTCGCATGTTATTATATTGAAAGATGGAGAGAAGGGAAGATCGGACACCCTCCCCCCGGAGAAGCAAAGTTCGCTCGGTCATTGGACACTGTTGCTCAGCACATTAACAGGGTGTGGAGACTGCGGGACGCGAACAGTCGGCCCAGTGTGGGTAATGTGAGTGCAGTCGCACTCCCTCTCACCCCCTGAGAAGCAAAGTTGGCCTTCTTAGTGATGTGGATGCTGACAACGACAACGATTGGAAAATTGAAGAGTGGTTTGCACCGTGGGACGACATCCTGCGTCTGACTGCGGAGTTAACCAGGGGTGGCGCCGTCGGAGAAAAAGCCTTGAACTCCATTAGGATGGACCCCTCTCGACACCTTGACATATGATATAGATCGATGTACAAGTCAGAAAAAAAAAAATTCACACGGGAAGTTGCATTATGGGTCAGGGGGAAGATTGTGGTCGAAAAAACAGACATTTGGTGGGATAAACATTATAAACATTGCTCGACACTATTTCATGAATCCGATCCACCTACAAGGCCTTCATCTGCAGCTTGATGGGGTACTAGTCTCCCTGATGGACTTGCCCTCCTGCTTCGCACCTTGCTCAGCTTCACGCCATGGAAACCAAGGCCTTCAAGATCATTGGAAACTCCAGCGACTAAGTTAAGTCTACGGGCCTATCACTTTCCAATGACAGACAGGTTGGTGGTCTCTCTGTCTTATATCGCCTCCTTTCTGGTGTTGCACCCTCTGTTGTTTCCGTGCTTTGTTCTCAGGTTTCGGCAGGACACACATAGTCCAACATCAACCTCCTTTTGGTGATACTTCCAAAATCCAGAATCACTGCTCACTTCCACTTCTCTGTTCCTTTCTTCCTGCCTGTGGAACCAACTTCCACATTCTCTTCAATCCCATTCTTCCCTCCATGTCTTCTAGACAGCTGTTCACCACCATCTCAGATCATCCCCCATCCAAAACCATGATCTTTTCTTCCCGTATTAACTCCATCCCCAAACCCACCTCCTTCCAATGTTCCAGTTTCTCCTTCTTGAGAGTTTGCTCTGTGTCCATCTTGTCTGCCCCATGCATTCCTCCCCACAGCTATTATTTGTCGGTCTCCCTCAATTTTGTCTTTCAACCCTATTGTTGGTGTTTCTCCCCTCTCTCTGCTGTTCCTTTAGTTCTGTTGTGTCCTGATCTGTTCAGTGTTATCGTTACTTTCACGAGCCTAAACTCTTTATTCAAAAAATGAGTCATCACATTACACTTATGCTAACATGCACGATGAAATAACTATTCCAATAGATTCCCATTTACCCCTTCGACCAGATCCGTAACAATATTTACACAGTCCTGTATATTGAGACTATGAGAGTAGTTTACGCACCGTTTCGGTGGATGGAGTTTGTGAATCATTCACTAAATACATTATATTGTGTGAAAGGAAAGGTTATTGGTTACTACATAGATATAATCATCATTGATTTGCACAGCACAAGGGCCAAAGGTGATGATGTCACCTTCGTCATTGCTACTTTTGTTCGTGTCTGCAGCGATACAGGTGGAGGTGTCTGCTGAGAATATTTACAGCCAGGGGACTCGTTACGATGTTTTGCTGTTGGACGTGTTCAAGAGTGTTGGGGCATTGTTCCAACGTGGCAAAGACGGCTATATTTTTTTGCGCACCTTTTAAATTACTTGCTCATGTACCCCCCCCCCCCCATTTGAATCCTGGAATCAAGTACTTAATCATGTAAAGCTTGGTCCGCTCGACCTGTCACACACAAGAACTCGAGTATACAGTAGACCTTCACACGGTCATTATCCCTTGGCAGGAGACTTGGCGGAATCACCTGGAAGGTTTCGCACGAGATGAAGAAAGGTTCCGACGTGGCATCGCCTGATAACGCGATTAGACAAGCCGCGAATAGTTTGTACTGGTGGAGTTTGTGTGCGTTCGTTGTTCTCGAAACAAATAGTTTGTGGTTGATATCAAAGCAAACAATAAGTTCGGGTTAGGGTTCGTAGTTGTGCTTTGTACTGGTAGTTGTGAAGGAAATATTTCAGTGTTTCAAATGAAGCTTGTGTGAAGCAAATGAAGCAAAATTCATAAAGTTTCAAGTGTTTGTGTTTGTTTGTTATTCTTTCACGGCCGAACCGTTGTCGCACCTCGAGGCCCCAAATTTTGAGTGTTGGAACTTCAGAATCAGGGCAAAGTTTCAGGTTGTCCCTCCCACAAAATCTCCACACCCACACCCCCCCAAAAGGAAATTATCTCCATGTTTATGTTGGTCTGAAAATCATGGAAACAAAATGGCTGGGCCAATATCCACCAGATTCTGCAAACGTGCAGGGTGTCCCCAGGGTCAAGTCATGGGCATCACTCCCCCTCTGCCCCACAAGGTAATTCTCTCCATGTACGTGTGTTTGTACATGTGAAAATCAAGAAACTGGCCTCAAACAAGGAAACGGGACCATTTGGCTGTTCGTTGCCGTGTTGCACTCTCGGGTTAATTTTTACTGCAGCTTTCAACATCAATCTTCCTGATGGTTTACTGAAGTCTAAATAACCCGATATTGAGCAGGTGACCTCGCTTGGGTGGGGTACCCAGGGCTGCCTGGAGAAAACAAAACTTTGTCTTGTGTTCCAGCTCCTGTTGTGCATTTTGAGACATTGAGATCTTGTAAATATTTCGTGTGTTTGTTTGTGCGTTTGTACGTTCCTCTTTCACAGCTGTTGAACTGTCGCACCTTGAGGGCCCAAATTTTGAGTGTAGGCATTTTCAAATATGGGCAAGGACACATTTTGCCCTTGAAAGTCCGTTTTGGAGCCAGCAAAGGCAAATAAAGTGGAAATTAGGACGTGGTGGGTCAGGCAGTGCTGCTGCCGGCCCCCAGGCAAAAGGTAACCACCATGAGACCAAAAACTCCATGGATTTTCAATGTCCAACACGTCCCGAAATCACTGCCGGGAAAACTCACCTGGCTGGGCAGTGCTGGGTTTCCCCCCGCCCCCCCAGGCAGTGCCTTGAAGAGTGATTGAGTGAAAGGAGGAGGTTTAAAGAGGTCGGTCAAAGTACAAGGGAACGAGACCGCTCAGAGTGATCGGAGGTTTTGGAAGGTGAAGGGTCCACGTCCTGTAGGTAATGTGGTTGTGCACAAATGGGGAGAAAAGTGTTGCTGGGACTACCTTGACTACCACGACAGGTACTGCAAGAGGGAGTTTCTCCACGAGGACACACCTTGATCCAGTACCAAAAGGCAAAGCATTTCAAGTGTTGTATTCGCCGCAAGCACCTGCGCACCGGACTACACCTTGTCAACCACTGTGGGCAGGTAACCCCAATTACCAATTGTGCCATACCTGCACTTCATTCCATTTCGATGATTGCCAGTTCGCAGCATGTCATTAAAGGTGATTTCCTGAATACGGAGAGCCAATCACAGGTCGTGCTTCGTGTAAGCACGTGCCCTCTTTAGGTGCACAAGCAAACCTTGTGCACCGGGGGGAAAATGCGGTTGTAATGGGGGTTTTGTTTTGTGCAAAAACAAACAGAGTGCAAAGAAAACAAATACAGAGTGCAAAAAAAAGGATTTTTTTTGTGTTATGTCCTGCATAAGATTACTGTTAAAACACATCTTACAAACGCTTTCTTGGCTTCAGACCCAATTGCAGTCCATGGACAGTGTGTATAGTAATGTATTCGTCCCACCCAGGCTTCCTTCAAGTGTAAATACAGTATTCTGATGACGACTTCATGTAAGCCCCAGCTTTATACTTTCCCTGTAATTTATGTGGTTGGGTCGTGGTTCAATTTGAACTGCTAGTTCATGATACTTGGAATTATACATGCATTTGTCCATTCTCTACTTATGTTGTAAATCACATTAAAGTTCAATGATGTTCACGAATGTCTTTGTCCTGCATGAGATGAATGTCCAAGGTCCACTGTGAGCCTGAAATCGATGTGAAAATACAGAAATCCTCACTCTCACTCCCTTCGCAGCGTTGGCCCTGACCTGACATGTGTGGCATTGTGCTGGGCTTGAGACCCTGAAATGGAAACCGATTTGCAGCAAATGCACACCCATGGCAGGTAACCCCGAGACAGCGACGCAAGAAGAGTTACAAGGAGTTGGTTTTCCCATTCACGAATTTCTAACATTTCAGTCATTCTGAACGTCTCCTCATATGTTTTCGTTACTTTCTAACGCTGTTTAACATGTTTTTACTACATCCAACCAACATACATAATGTGGAGACCATGGTCCATTTCGAGGGCCTCCATCCACCCAACATACCGTTACGGTTGTGGAAATTCACAGAACAACATTCAGGCTTCCCAGAGATCAGTTATGTCGATAAGTGTGTGTTCACATGAGATTTCCCCACCGAGGTCTCAAGGGTTTTATTCGTGTCGCCGGGCTGTGATCTTTGAGTCAGCCATTATTCTTTTGCTATCTTTATTTTGGAACATCCACAACCACCTTCTTCACAACCACCTTTTCCACAACCACCTTCTCCACAACCGCATCTCAACAACCACGCTATCCCCACCACAGCGCCAGCCACAACAACTACAAGCACCTTCTCCACAACAACCGCCAACATCCCCACAGAAAACGGCCTCCCCAACTAATACCATCTCTGCCACCCAGCGCGATGGTTACTCAACAAGAAAGAACGGAAACAACGGTAAAAAAACCGTTGCTCAGGAGAAATACAGATACCACACTTCTAGGATTCCCCCCCCCCCCGCGGCACGCGGGGGAGGGGCGGGGCAATAGAAAGGCGCGCTGAACGCCAAGCGCAGAGTTGTTGAGGAGTTGTGGAAGTTGTGGAGGTCTGGGAGCGGAGTGGAAAGAGAGTCCCTCTGCTTGCTCTCACTCGTTGGTCGACGGGGGCGCCGGTGGAGTTGAGGAGAGGGTCGCCAGGAGTTGAGTTTGGAATCGGAGGAAGCAGTGAGAAGTGAGAGGGTCTTTCTCCCCTCTCTCTCTCTCTGTGTCTCTCTCTCTCTTTGATCAATGGAGGCTGACAGAGAACGGAGGATGACAGAGAACGGAGGATGACAGAGAACGGAGGCTGACTGAGAACGGGAGCTGGTGGAGTCCGGTCGGGTGCGGGCGGACACACCGAGGGTCGCCGTACGAGAACCCATCGAGTCGTCTCCAGGGCGACAAGGTAGCCTGCACGGTCTCTCGGAGCCTCGCAGTCATCCCGGCTCTGAGGAACATGAAAGGCCTGCTGGCCCTATTCCTACCGTTTCCTTTCCTGGGGTTTTTCTTTGCATGAACGTTGTGGCGCCATGTCCTTCAGTAGAATTGTAATAAGTGTACATAATAATAGAACGGTTGTAGTTCTTTGTCTTGCTCGTGTTATGTCCCTTACCTGCATTGCTTTATTGATTGCATACGTGTTTGATTGCATACGTGTGTAAGAAATAAATGTCCTTGTTTGAATGTTCACCTTTTCATTGCATCCTTTCCCTTAATTGAGCTGCCATAATTAAGTTCGGGATATTAGCTGGCTTTTAAATACCCGATAAAGTAATCGGATCCGGCGGGGCTTGGCGATATACACCGCTCGGCAAATCGCAAACGGAGCGAGCTGCTCAAGCGGCTCGTTTCCAAGCAGGTCCCGTTGAGGTGTAAATCCCCGGCACTTCTGTCTGCGCGCATACTTAGGTAAATCGACAATTCGGCGATTGGACCCTGTCGCGCGTGGACAGAGTAGTTGGCTGATTTACGGTGTGATTAAAAACACACCCATAGCTGGATTTCGGCGTTGATCCGAAAGCTGCGACTCGGTTTGCCCGTCTGGTGGGCTCGCGGCCGCGATTGGTTAAAAGCGGTCGTTTGCACGCCGAGCGAGTGGGAAACTATAACAATACATTATGTAGAGACCATGGTTCATTTCGAGGGCCTCCATCCAAACAACATACTGTTGCAGTTGTGGAGGTAGATGGAGGAATTTCATGGGAAAGTTAGGATTGAATATAATTGTTTGGTCTGTGGACGTGTAGGAGAAATCTTGATGCAATTAAGTCAGGAAACTGTTAGTAGGAGAGCTGGCTGAGCTTCATTCTCAAATTTGCGCCGAAAAGGTTTGTTGATCTCATTGGCCAGTGAAGACCATCCGATTTATAAAAAGTGATTTCTTAAGTGCGGCTTTCTTGGGGTTAAGGATTGTTTGATCCTTCAAGTAGACCCTTCCAGCCCTTCCAATCTAAACCTCGTGCCCAAACTGCCCCTTCGGTATTTGGACACATAGTGTGAGATGTGTTTTAATTACATTTGTTAAGAAGTTTTAATCTCTGGGGTTAACGGATAAGAAAGGGCTAATTAAGGGTTTATTAAGAGTTCAATCTCAAATTGGCGCCCAACACCCGTTCTGATCTCACAAGATTGCTTTACCCATTCACCAACTAAATTCATCACTTAAGAACGATTTTTGTCTGGGGTTTACGGATAAGAAGGGTCTTAAGGACGCAAGGGTCTTCACATATCCGGAGAAGGAAACACGAGAGGCAGAGGGCACATTGAGATAATGAAAAAAAGCGATGATGCGGGTGTAGTCTATGTTGATTCTAATGTGTATTGTAATATATGTGGCACGATGATCATCAAACGCAAGTGATATAAAGGCAAGATGAACACAAAACATTCTCAGTGAAATCGATTGGATATCCACTGACGGGCCATGTTGTGATAACCGGGGGACAATTCAACACATTGGGGGTCGAAAAATGAACATAGCATAAGGAAATTGAAAGTGAAGAGGGTGACGATACGATGCACTGTCACTGTCATTATGAGTTTTATTAGGTTACTACAAAATATCGTCCCTGTGCTAACAGTCAGAGGGAGATGACATGACAATGCAATAAACACAGAATGATGTAAGAAATCTGTCGAATGTGCTCGAAGATGGGTCTACGTCTGGTACACGAACAGATGTATTTTTAACAAACTCCAGATGCGTGTCTCGACTCCACTTCTGAACTGTTCTCTGAATCAGAGCCAGCTATACGAATAATATGATAGGTTATCAAAAAGTAAACGTGCTACATATCAGAGACTATAACGAAGAAAAATTACTGACCATTACAAAGTAAAAATAACTTTGAGGATCTCGGCCCACCTAAACAGGCTTGACATTATCAGGTATTTTGGCAAATTCACCCTTCAGAATTATCACTATCATGATCATTGATCATCATCGTCATCATCACTTCTTGCTTCACCTTCAGATGATGAATCGATCATCAGATCATCCGTTCTGGATGGATCACCGTCAGCGTCCATTTCAACTGGTATTTCTAGAACAAGCACCTGGGGCAGTTGATGTCCACCAAACCAGATGACTCGACAGTGACCATCAACGATTTCCCATCCCACAGTTGGAGATTTCGTTATGGTAGCCAGGTGGGAACTGGCCCACATTGGAGCCACAAAACCAGTCTTTACACTATGTGGCCGCAACTCAGCCGAGCAAGACGGGAATGCTGCTGCCTTCGATGCTCTTCAGTTTGTCGAGAGGTCGCATGGACTTCGATTTGCGGTTATACGTGCGATTGACAACATCGAATCGGTAGTTGTTCAGCGTCGTGGTCTTTTTCGCACCGTACATGAGGCAGACATTTCATCGTCCGGCTCTTTGTGGATGAGGGATGAAAAACCCCGAATGAACTTGTCGTGGGCACACATTATATCACGCGGCCGTTTCTTCCCTTTCCTTGCGAATGCCGATGTGTGGTCACATCCTGTGAATGCATGCAGGGCAGGCAGAGCTGCGCACACACCCGGACCGATTCGCGCTGCTCCATCAGTAACGTTCACGTAGCGTCGATTATCCTTACCGGACGTCCCAACTTCCATCCAAATTGTACATGTAAATCGATGAACGTGGTGAAGGAGAATCACCAGTGTGTCGGTGTCCGAGGCACGTACTACAATGTCGCCATCTTGACAATCAAGGTCAGCAACTGTCAAATGGAAGCACAATCTCGTGTCTGCCTCTGGGTGATGACAGAACAGATCTTGAATTAATTCTTTCTGCACTCCACCGTTCACAACAGAATACTTGGCACATTTACCGTTGACACCGAGGAAAACGATTCTTCCATCACTCGCTCTCATCACTCTAGCCTGGGTTCGAGTACTGACCCAGCTACAAACCGTCATCCTGGTGTTTCACAGGCTGTCTCTTGGATGGATGTTAAACCGGCCGTCCTGTCTGCCGGCATCCATTGGTGGACGTTAAAGAGCCTCACGGTGTCTGTCGCGAAAAGTAGGCGAGTTATCTCCGGCACCCTGAACAAGTTACAAACCCCTGTCCAAACCTTCGTAGAACGTCAGGTTTGGCCAACCGGTTCGTGAAAGCCTATTGGTTGGCGCGTGTGTACGTTGTGGTTTGTGAGTTTGTGACGCAGCTCCTCCATCACCCTTATATATAAATAAATATAAATATAAATATATAAACGAGAACGCCTCCAGGTAGAGCGCACACCTCTGCTCAGGTGAACAGTTTCCGCTCGGTATCCCAATCCCACTGATGGGCCGGATCTGGATTCGGACCTTCACCGAACATCGAATCAGTCCGTCCTTGTCACGAACCCAACTTGTCCGTCCACCGAGTTTAGTCCGAATCCGTCCGAAACTTCTTGAGATTTATGCAACATCGTTTTAGCCCAATCTCTCAATGGTGAAGAATCAGTAAAAAATTAAATAATTCTCGTATCCAGATCTGGATTCGGATCTTGACCAATTTGAATCAATTCTTCCTCGTGGAACTCCCAACGTGCCCACAAAGTTTCGTCCGAATCCGTCCACAACTTTTTGAAATATCGCGCGATATAACGTTTTTGGCCGTATCAATGGTGAAGAATCACTTTAAAAATTCTCAGATCCGGATTCGGATTCGGAGCTTCACCAAAATTGAGTGTCGCTGTCCTTTTCCGGTCACCGATGGACACAAAATTTCAGAACGATTGCTTGAAAACTGTGGCCAAAAATCGTGTGACAAACAAACAGACAGACAAACGGACCCAAACACAATAGCTTCGCCTTCAGCGAGGGTAACAACACCGAAAGGTCGATTTCAAAACCAGGGGAAACCTGTGCAGGAGTCCGGAAGGGTTCTCGGGAGCTCTCTGGCACAACCTTCGCTCCCATCAAAGCCCTCATTGCATTGGGAAAATACATGTTCACAGCTGTGACACACACAGTGACTCTTCCTGCCGATCGCATGTGCTCACCTCCAGCGTCATTGTCCTCTCATGCTTTTACATTTCTCGCAAAAAAGCTGCGTCGCCAACTGTGCCTGTCTGTGTTAGCTGTGTCGAATTCAAACTCATAATCAACAGTGCTCTTAATATTGACGTCACAAAGGGGTGTGACGTCACAGAGCTGTGGAAACTTCATCACCGTTACCCCAGCGATCTTTATTCCAGCCCTTAATATTTATTCCAGCCCTTAATATTGACGTCACAAAGGGGCGTGACGTCACAGAGCTGTGGAAACTATTAGCACTACCCTGGCGATCTTCGTTTCAGTTGAAAATAATTTTCAACATGGAGACCTCACGCGTCGTTATGTTCGTTTTTCTCTTCTCTTTAATACTCCGCTATCACTTGGGATACATGTCGCACCTTCAACAGGTGAGTTTTAAAACAAATATTGACGGGAGAGCATCGCTCTAGCAGAGAATAGGCCTTGTCTTATGTCCGACAGAATAGGAACTACCCGTAACTGAGGTCGATGCTGCTTATTCTGTCGTGGGAAGAGTGAATTCCTTCATTGTGTTCTATTGCTTGTGAATTTCATGTTCTCATGTTATCTTCCACTGTGTCTCCATCCATCAGCCGAACTCTGGTCCATGAATTTAGTGACTGTACATGACGTACGATGTGGTCAGTTTATTTCAGCTTTCACAAATGTTTAATTACAATTAGACAATGTTTAATTACAATTAAACAATGATTAATTACAATGAGACAAAGATTAATTACAATTAGACAATGATTAATTACAATTAGACAATGATTAATTTCAATTAGACAATGATTAATTACAATTAGACAATGATTTGAGCAGAGCCAGGTTTAAGTTTAACATCCGGCAGGCCATTAGAGGAGTAGCGGCCCCCTCCCGCCTCCTCCCTCCCCCCCCACCCCTCTCTCCCCCATAAACCTTGAAATGTAAAAATAAGAGCATTTCTGTGTATCGATCGATCAACATTTCACGACACCACTTTTTAAAGCTTAAAAGTAAAACTTGAAAGAGCAATCAGAGATTGCAGACCCTCACCAGGACTTGTTTTGTGTGGTGTTTGTGTGGTTCACTTTGTGTGGCGTTTGTGTACTGGTGTGTTACATAATCAACGAGAAGGGCACTTGGTAGAGCGCAAACCTCCGCCACACAATGCCTGATCCAAGAGAACACATCAGGCCCAATAAATAGATCGTTTTAACCCCATCCGTGAATGGTGAAGAATGAGTTAAAAATTAAATAAATCTCGTCCCCAGATCCGGATTCGGATCTTCACCAAAATTGAATCCCTTCTTCCTTGTCACACACCAAACGTGTCCACCAAGTTTCGTCCAAATCCGTCCAAAACTTTTTGAGATATCGTGCCATATATCGCACTCATTTTGCCAACCTCAGAAGGATGACAGGCTAAATCAACCCCACCTGGTATTAATTCAACAGGAAGCAGGATTTGACCTCAGGATCCCAATCCCATCACCCGACCCATTCAGCCAACCCCAAGCATTGACCTTGACCAATGAAGTTTTTCATTATTATTCAATTGAATTTCGAATGAGATTAAAATAAATTCAATTCAAATCAAATCGGTTCAGTCCTCCATTGGAGTCATCAGAAGGAACCCAAACAAGCAAAGAGCAAAGATGAAGTCATCAGCAGGAACCTGGATAGGATTTGCATTTCAGCTGCTACTCCTCTACCCTCAAAACCATCCAGGAACAGCCAAGTGAACCTCATTCAAAAAAAAAATTCTTTCAAAAAAAAAATAAATAAAAAGCAATGCAGATCAAAAAATCAAATAAATCTGGCTGCCAAATCATGTGTCCGATCAAGTTGAAATTTGAAACATGTATTCCCCATCACAACTTGATCATAATTGTGAAGTTTTACGTCGATTGATTCAGCGGTTCCAGAGAAAACATTATTTAATATTTTTATTCAATCCAATATGGCTGCCAAATCATGTGACCATTCAATTATTCCTCAACAAACTTGTGCACCGATGGCTTGGGGAACATTTGTGTGAAGTTTCCCCTCGATCTGTCCAGACGTTCTGGAGAAGATTTTTCGACGTTACCAGCAAGGGGTACCCGGCGTTGCCAGGCAACGTCGGGTCCCTCTTCCCACCCCACCCCTTCCCCTACTTCCTCCCACCCCACCCTTTGGCTGAAACCATGTCATGAATCTGGGGGTGTGTTCAGTTAACCAAGTTTTTTGTGGAGCAAAGTTAGGTAGTTTCACCAGAAAGGGGTTGATGGTGGATCATGTGAAACCTGGGACCGACAAAGCACGGAAAGAGCAAAGGGTGCAAGACCGGAAAGGATGGCGAAGAAGACAGAGAGACCACCGACCTGTCCGCAATGGCGGAGTGATAGGCCCGTAGAATCAGCTTCATCGCTGGAGATTCCAATGATCTTGAAGGCCTTGGTTTCCATGGCGTCAAGCTGAGCAAGATGTGAGGCAGGGGAGCCAGCCCAGAGAGGAGAGCAGTACTCCATCAATATGTGGATGAAGACCTTGGAGGTGGATAGTAGTCCAGGTGTGCCAAAGAAGGACTTTATAGGATGGAGGAAAGGCTAACGACAACCTTTGGAGGCTAACATTGAAATGTGGTTTGGCCAAGAGAGATCATGGCTGATAATGAGGAGTTTGAATACTGAAACTTCCTCAAGAGGATTGTTAAGAAAGTAGGTAAGGTGGGGGGTAGATTGTCAGACGGTCCTTTCCGAGTGAGATAGTGAGAGTGTGAGATTGGTCAGGATTGAAGGACAAGTGTTTGACCATCTTGTGATTTTGTCAAGGTCTGAAGAGAGGGAAGAGTCTGCAGCCTGCCTGTCTGAAGGATGAGGGCAGTCATGGCAGAGGATGGAGTCATCGGTAAATAGATGAAGAGGATTTTCCAAAGAGTCAGAGAATCCATTTTTTATGAAGACCAGGAATGGGACTGGGCCCAGAGCACTGCCTTGGGGCACCCCAGCCTTGAGAAGGAGAGGAGATGAAAGGATTCTGCTGAGAGCCACACATTGGCGATGAGAGTCGAGTAAGTCAGAAGGCCATGTGTGTAGTTGGCCTTGTATGTCATAGGCAGAGAGTTTGGAGAGTAAGGCAGGATTCCAGACTTTATCAAAAGCATGAGATATGTCCAGAGAGAAGGCCCTGATCTCATGTCTGACATTGAGGGCCTCCATCTGTGATTGTGAAAGTAAAATCAGCATGTTCAAGATGCAGTGAACTGGTCTGAATCCAAATTGGTGATCTGAGATGAGGTTGTTGGAGAAAAGGAAGGATTTCATTTTTTTTTTTTTTTTTTTTTTTTTTTTTTGTATACCTTGGTCGAGGCTCGTATGAGAGCTAACACACAACTCACAGCAAGGAGGCATGAGACAAGAGGGGCGGGAGTGGAAGGGACAAAACAGTGGGGAACAGACACATTAGGTGAACTGTGGAAGGGAGTGGGATGGGGATGGGACGGGGAACATGGCGAGGGGAAGATGGACATTAAAGGGACTTTCAGGAAGGAAAGCAGGAGAATTGAAGGAAGTGGGCTTGGGTGGATTATCGGGGGTAGAAAAGATCGAGGATTTGGATGGGGGAAGATAAGAGGTGGTGGTGAACAGCTGTTTTGAAAGCCTGAAGGGAAGAATGGGAAAGAATAGAGTGAGGAAGTTTATTCCAAAGGCGGGAAAAAGAGGAATGAAAGAGTGAAGATGAGCAGTGATTCGTGATTTTGGTAGTTTTACCAGAAGGGGGTTGTTGGCGGACCTTGAGCGCCCTGTGGAAATGTGGTTGGGACAAATCGCAGAGAGAGCAGGGGGCAAAGCTGGAAAGGAGTCGGTAGAAGACAGAAAGACCACCGACCAACCTGCGGTGATTGAGTGAGAGGCCCAAAGACTCAGCTTCATTGCGGGAGATGCCGATGATCTTAAAAGCCCTGGTTTCGACAGCGTGAAGTCGAGAAAGGTGGGAGGCAGGAGCACCAGCCCAGAGGGGAGAGCAGTACTCCATCAGGCTACGGACAAAAGCTTTGTAAGTGGTCAGGAGCTCAAGAGGGCCGAGGAAGGACTTTGCACGACGGAGGATTCCCAGTCGGCGACTGGCTTTGAGGCAAGGTGTTGTTGGAAATGTGACTTTCCCAGGAAAGGTCATGGCAGATAGTGAGACCCAGAAGCTTGAAAGAAAAGACTTCTTCCAGAGGATTGTTGAGAAAGTGGATGGGGGTTTTGTAAACGGTCCTTTCGAAGAGACATAGTGAGAGTGTGAGATTTGTCTGGATTGAAAGACATGTTCCACGTGTTGGACCAGTTTGTGATTTTATCCAGATCTGCAGTGAGCGAAGAAGCTGCTGCTTGCCGGTCTGAGGGATGACAGATGGTACGGCAGAGGGTTGAGTCATCGGCAAAGAGAAATAGAGGATTTTCCAGAGAGTCCGAGAGATCATTGATGAAAACCAGAAAAAGAACAGGGCCCAGAACGCTACCTTGAGGAACTCCAGCCTGCACAGGAAGAGGGGATGAAAGAACTCCATTTAGGGCCACACGTTGACTGCGACAGGAGAGGAAGTCTGCGAGCCATGAGTGGAGATGGCCTTGAATACCATGGGCAGAGAGTTTGGTGAGTAGGGCAGGGTGCCAGACTGTGTCAAAAGCACGTGATATGTCCAGGGATACGGCTCGGATTTCCTGTCTGGCATTGAGGACCTCCATCCATTGATGGGAGAGCAGTAGCAGCATATCTAGGGTAGAGTGACCTGGTCTGAAACCAAATTGATGATTGGAAATCAAGCCATTGGAGAAGAGGAAGGATTTCATGTCTGAAGCGATGATGGATTCCATAACCTTGCTGATGATTGGGAGAAGGCTGATTGGTCTATAGTTACAGGGATCTGTTTTTGCACCTTTTTTATGCAGGGCAGTGATGTTAGCAGATTTCCAAGCAGATGGCAGATGACCTTGGGAAAATGAGAGGGTGAATAGAACAGAGAGAGGGTGAGCAAGAGCAGAAGAGCAGGCTTTGAGGACACGTGGGCTGATGCCGTCTGGACCGGTTGCAGAATCTGACTCGAGGTTTGAAAGCAAGCTCTCCACCTTGTCAGGAGAAAAGGACACAGAGTCCAGGGACAGTTGGGTGCGACTGGGTAAAGTGGGTAGAGATAGTGATGGGTTTGGGACACAAGATTTAGCTGCAAACACCGAGTTTAGACATTCAGCTTTATCACGTGTGGAATCAGCAGTGCGGCCATTTGAGGTAAGGGAGGGGATGGAGGGGGAACATACACCAGAAACAGATTTGATTAAACGCCACCAGGATTTTGAGGAGGGAGAGAGGTTTGAGAGTTCAGACTTGAGATGAGAAAGATGTTGTTTTCTGGCTCTCCTGAGGGTAGCTACACACTTGTTCCGAGCTTTGTGGGAAAGAACTGAGATTGCCCTCAGTTGGGTTTGCTTTCCATGAGGCAAAGGCAAGTTGTTTCAGGACAACTGCCTCGCCACAGCTTCAGTAAACCAAGGGCGGAGGAAGGGTAAGACAACTGAACACGAGAGGGGATAAATCTGTGCATGAGGGAGAGCAAGTTTCTTTGAAAGAATTCCCAGGATGAGTTGATGTTTGAGAAAGTAGTGATAGGAGACCAGTCTGTAAGTTTGATGGCTGCTCGGAGACCCTGCCAGTCGGCTTGAGTGAAATGCCAGACTCGACGGCGGTGAGGTGGTTCTCTGATAACAGCCAGAGAGATGTCCACTTTAATAAGGACGTGGTCAGAAGAACCAATTGGAGCGAAGGAAGAGCAGCAGATATTGTCAGGGAAATTTGTCAAAATCAGATCCAGAAGAGATGGAGTACCATTGGTTGAGATCCGGGTCGGGAAGTTGACCGATTGAGTCAGTCCCAATGAGTCACAGAAAGCTTTGCTGATGTCCCATGGCAGGTGAGAGAGGTACCCACACCTAGCCAACTGGCGTGATGACAATTGAAGTCGCCACATAAGAGGAAGAGAGAGTTTGGATGAGAAGATAGAAGAAGGTCCATGTTTTCGGAGAGTGAGGTGTAGATGGAGTCATCACAGTTCGGTGGACGGTACAGTACACATATAAACATGAGGTGGGAGTGGAGGGGAAGCCGAAGCCAGAGGTATTCCTGGGGGTGTGGGGGAGTGAGAGCAGTGCAGGGAGAGTGAGGAATAGAGTCTTTGATGAAGAGAGCAACACCTCCACCAGGACGAGGCTCAGGTCTGTCATACCGTAAGAGGGAGTAACCAGGGAGAGATACTTGGGAGTCAGACACGTCTTGGGAGAGGAAAGTTTCTGTTAGGCAGATAATGTCTGGTTTGTCAGTGGCAACCTGCATGGAAAGATCTGAAAGGTTTGAGCGAAGGCCCCGGATATTTGAGGTCCACACTTTTAATGAAGAGGTAGGGGAGGAGGCTTTTGGTGCAGGAGGTGGAGGGGGCGGGGGAGGGTCGGACGAGGGACGAGGGGGGAGGTAAGGAGGGTTGCTGAAGGAGTGTGGGGTATTGCAGAATAGCGAGGAGGGGAGGGGGCCGAATGAGGAGGAGAAAAGGCTCTGTGGTGCTGTGAGAGAGGGGGACAAGAGACAAGGAAGATGGCAGTTGAGGATTTGAGGAGGTGGAGTGAAGAGATGGAGGTGAGAGGGCAGTGGAGGGAGGCAGGTTGGTGGATGAGAGGGGGGCAACTTAGAGAAGGAAGAGTGAGGGGGATTAAAGGTGGGAGAAAGGTGAGGGGGAATTTTGAAAGAGGTGGAGAGGGAGGCTTGGAGGGGAGAAGAGTGGGATGGTTGCTTTGAGAGTGAGAGTGAGGGGTGAGGGGGGTGAGTTGGCACTGAAGTTGGAAAAAAAGAATGGTTGATGGAAAGCGAGCATCCATGGCAAACTGTGGTTTTTAAAAGTTTTAGGTCAGAGATACGATTTAACACAATTCGTGATGGATGCAATGAAGGCGAATTCAGAGCATGGAGAGAAGAAGCGCTGTAATAGTTGGATTTTTTAGGCAAGGAATGAAGGAGAGGTCGAAATGAGAGCAGTCTGTTAAAATAGCAGAAGAGTAGTGCATTGTGAAACAGTAAAGAGTACCACATGTGTGAGAGAGGAAGATGAAGCAATATAAGATCGTTTTTGTTGTTAATATTAATGTATGAGAGAGTTCAACAGATTAGGTCATGGAAGTGTAAAAAAAAAAAAAAAGAAATCGAGGAAGACGAGGAGGAAGTTAAGAGGAAGAAGTAGCAGAATCGGGAGAAGGTTGTTGTTGTTGTTGTTGGGTTTTTTTTTTTTTTTTTTTTTTTTTTTTTTTTTTGAGATAAGAAAGAGATTAGTTGGGAGAATGGGGGATGTTTGGAAAGTGGGGAGGATGAAAATTGAAGGTAATGCGGAGGATAGAAATTGAAGGTAATGGGGAGAAAAAACAAACAAACAAAAAAAAAAACGATCGAACACCAAGTGGAACCGGTAGGCCTCAAGCCTAGGACTAGGCCTCAAACACCAGGTGAGAACGTCGACAATAAATACTCACAAAATAGCACGATTTTTGAAACAAAACCGAACTAGGAACACACATTAACATGTAGGTGAGAAAATTAAACAGTTAAAACGGGACAAATAACAACCGGAACTTAACTTTGAGAATGTCAGCAGGGAGCCCCGAAGGAGACCTCTTGCCGCTCAAAACCGGAACCGGAAGTCGATGATGGATCGCATGAACTTATTGCGATGATGGATCGCATGAACTTACTGATGATTGGAAGTAAGCTGATAGGTCTGCAGTTAAGTGGATCAGTTTTTCTACTTTTTTATGTAAAGCATTGATGTTGGCTGATTTCCAAGCAGATGGAAGATGATCTCGGGCAAATGAAAGGGTGAAAATGGCAGAGAGGATGTGCAAGAGCAGCAGAGCATGTTTTTAAGGACACGTGAGTTGATGCCTTCCGGTCCAGTAGAAGAGTCAGAGACAGGGTTGAAAGAACTTCTCCACCTTTTCAGTTGTAAAAGACACAGAATCCAGGGGCAGTTGGGTACGACTGGTCAGGATGGGTACCGAGACTGAGGGGTTGGGGACAAGATTTGGAAGGAAACACGAGATTGAGGAATTCAGTCTTCTCACGAGGGTATTCGTATGGGTCTTGAAAACTCTGAGGGATCTTAAATGGTCTTTGGAGTATTAAATGGTCTTGAGGTCTATCGAGTCTGAAGGGGTCTCAAGGTAAATAGTGATCTAATGGGTCTAAAGGATAAAAATGTCCAACGGCGTCGAAACGGTCGAAAATATCTAAAATGTCTGGGGCTGGGCCACTTTTGCTGATAAAACATCAGTGTGAGAGCGGCCACAGCCTGCAGGACTCCATACTGACCGCTCTTAGGCCGCGCCGCAATGTACTCTTCTTCGTTGTGGTTAAATGGGCCACAAGCATAATTGTTTATACAATACAACCATATCCTGATGGAGTTATGTTGTTCTTCGTGTTATAACACTCATTATATATAATCGTGTTTCGTGTTATATATAATACTTCGTGTTATAACACTCATTTGAAACCATTGGGTCAATTTGATCGCATTGATGGCGGATTATGATGGGGTGTTTTCACATTTGTGTTTGATCGGACGCACGTCGGGGGCCGCACTTCATGCCATCGGGGGCCGCACTTCAGGACATCGGGGGCCGCCAGTGGCTCGCGGGCCGTGCAAGGAAGAGCAGGGGTCTAAAGTGTCTAAATGTTTCAAAGGTCCGTTCCAATAGCACGTAATTAATACATGTAGTTAAGGTGCAATTGACGTTCAAACAGTATGTAATTAATAGACGTTGTCACGGTGCAATTGACGTTCAAACAGTATGTAATTAAGAGACATCTTGGCACGTGGGTTCTCTGGTTGGACATACACTTGCTCCCTTGTATTATGTATAGATAGCAGAGCCCTCACCCTCTGGCTGGGTCGAGTTTGCGCATTACTTGCTGAAAAAACATTTTTGTCTGTGTTTTGCAAGAAGACGATAGATGTTTGTGTTGTGTGCGGGCTCCAAAGGGATGTTCAGGTACTTCGGAGTCTTCGGGTTCCAGAAACACAGAATTGAGGCATTCGTCCTTCTCAGGAGCGGAGTCAGCTGTGGTGCCGTTTGAAGTGAGGGAAAGGATGGAAGGGGAGCATACTGTACATCCGCGGTGTTTCGGGGTCGTAAGGGTCGAAAGGGGTCCTGTGGGGTTTGAAGGGTCTTCGAGTTCTAAAGAGACTTCGCAGTCAAATGGGTCTTTGCGGACCTGTGGGTCGAAGTGGACTTGTGGGTTTTAGGATTCTAACAATTCTCAAGGGTCTAATGGGATCTATATGTTTTTTTTTAGGGGTCTCACTTGGTCCCACCTGCGCTGATTGCCCAAAGGACTATGTAATTATGTTGATCCGATCATTAATTGTGAGTCAGTAAGTGTTACAGCCAGAATATTGAGTTCACAAGGGGGAACATTGGCAGCAGCCGAAAGTTCCGGAGAGGGGGCTGTGTTGTCTGGAGGGGAAAGGGGGTGAGATCCATCGCTTGAATGTGGGAAGAATCGAATCACATTGTTCTCCAAATCACTTTGTCTGATCCAAGATGTTTGTGTGTCCGTGTCTTTGATACAGAACTTGAAAGGATATTCCCAGGATATCAAAAGGAGTCTCAGAAACTTTCTTCCCGTTGAGGTATGACATCATTATCATTTGACTAGTGTGTGTGTGTGTGTGTGTGTGTGTGTGTGTGTGTGTGTGTGTGTGTGTGTGTGTGTGTGTGTGTGTGTGTGTGTGTGTGTGTGTGTGTGTGAGAGACTGTGTGTATTTGTGTGTGTGTGTGTGTATGTGTGTGTGTGTGTGTGTGTGTGTATGTGTGTGGCTGTACATGTGTGTATGTAACTGTGTGTACGTGTGTGTGTGCGTGTGTGTGTGTGTGTGTGTGTGTGTGTGTGTGAGACTGTGTATTTGTGTGTGTGTGTGTGTGTGTGTGTATGTGTGTGTGTGTGTGTGTGTGTGTGTATGTGTGTGGCTGTACATGTGTGTATGTAACTGTGTGTACGTGTGTGTGTGCCTGTGTGTGTGTGTGTGTGTTTGTGGGTATGTCTGTTTATATTTGTGTGTTAGTATGATGCACACTCACCTCTTAAGCATCTATCTTGTGTTCGAATCCCGACCCAACTAAAAACAACTTTCATCCCTGTGCTTCAAAATGAGGGTGATGAATGAATGTGCGCCGCCCCTCAGATGGTTGTTAAGCTGGGCATCCCGTCTGCTGGCATTAGTTGATGGACATTAAAAATCCCACAGTGTCCTTCACGAAGAGTTGGCGATCTATCGCCGGCACCATGAACAAATCACAAATTCCTGGCCTAAATACTGCTGAGAAGGCAATGGCAACCCACCCAGTGTAACCCTTACCAAGAAACTGCTTTGGGAGTCCCGACGCTCTGTAACAGAGCATGATACATCAGAATCTGAGTGTTATGTACATGTGTATCTCCATGTATGTATAAGTGTGTTTTTGTGGACGTGTGCATGTATAAGTGTTATTATGTAGAAGTATGCGGAATAGAGGGCGACTTTCCCACGACACCCCGGCCAATGAGGGTGGATATTGCGACAGAGGGCGACTTTCCCACGACCAATGAGGGTGGAGATCGCCTCAGATGGCGATTTTCTCACCCCGGACAAGAAAGGAATAAAGGAACGCCAGGCTGGGGAGCGTTGGTCGTCTTGGGGGTCGTGGGTCTTGGTGCTGGCTGGTTCGTCTGGTCCTGGGTCATCGTCGTCTCTGGTCTTCTCCTTGGTCTTGGGTCGTTTGTGCATGGTTGGTTGGAGTGCGTGGTCCCTGGTGCTTGGTGTGGTGATGAAGGTGTGGGTTCGAGTCCCCCCCGAACCAACTCGTCTCGACCAGACCGCATGAGGTGGAAAGGTGCTCGACGTAATTCTTACCCTCAGCTCGCCTTCCCTCTCGAGCTGAAGCGTCAAATAAAGGCCGTGGCCACCATTTATTTTGGGTGTGTGCGTGTGTGTCTGTGGGCCCAGTCGATAAGTAGCAATTGTTTAAGTGCCTTGTGCATTGTAAATTGCATTTCTGATAGTCGGTTTGACACTGCTCTTTTTGTGCTCCCCTGCTCCATTATAAATATACCCCCAATTGTTCAATGTCCCAGCTCATTGTTGTGCTTTCTATTATTGACCCAGCACGGTTCGTGCTTGAGAATCAGCAAGCCGTTGGTGCTGTAAGTTGTCGTTTAGACTGGCGTGGCTCTGGAAACTCTGCTCGGTTACGCCGGATCCGAGTCGGAACGTGCGACTCGGTTCGGACAGAGTCGGCCGAGGGTGTGATGTCCCCAGTAATTTGACGACGTGGGTACTTCGGTATATTGAAATTTGGCTACTGACCCTACCCCACGCCGTCAGAGAATTGGCGATCATGGTCCTTCAAGTGGCCCGTCAACTCCGGAGTTATCCAGGGTGACGACCTTTTAATTCCGGGTGTTTGGTGGGAGACCGCTCTACTGCTCCACCTGGCGGCCGTTCCTCGCCACCGACTCCCGGCCCACAACAATATGTGGTCGCAATGCTTTGTTTTTGATGTTCACGCTCGATGGGATCATTAGGTCGTTCGTGAGCGGAAGGTACTTCCATGTTTTCAGTGATTATTTTTGCTTCATGTTCCCTTAATTTTTTCTGGAACTGGGACATCAAAGTTTTTGCAGATGTTCCAGCGGCTTTCATGATAAACTCTGTTGTGTCGTCGTGTGTCCAGCTGTTCTGACATGAGTTTGTTTTTGTGTGTATGTTTGGTCATGAAGCATAACATATTGTTACGGCTGTGGAAATTCGCAGAACACCATATAGGTCCTGAGTTCAGTTATGCCGATCAGTCCGTGTTCAGTTACATTTCCCCACCGTTGTCTAATGGGATTTATTCGTGTAACCCGGGCTGTGATCTTTGAGTTACCCGTTTTTCTTTTACTATCGTTATTTTGGACCAACCGCCATTACGACCACCACAAAGCGCCACCAACCACAACAAGCACGATCAACACAACCACCTTCTCGTCAAATCCCCACAGACAACGAACAGCCATATTCACAACAACCACTTCAACCACCAGCACCCAACCACACCACCCTCACTACCACCACAAAACGCCAGCCACGCTACCATAACGCCAACCACACCACCACCACGTTGCCACCTCAGCAGGGTTGCGAGAAGCCTGACATTTGTCGGGAGAGAACGGACGACGGCGTCACCCTCCCCCCCCCCAACGAAAAGCTCGTGCGGAAGAGACGCGGGGAGGCAGTTCTTAAAACAAAAGAGCCGGGCCGATCTCTCCTGGAAGTTTCCTCCCCAGCGCTCCGCAAAGGGAGGGGCGATGCGCCGTCGAGATAAAAGGGCACGCGGAACGAGAGGTCTGGTCAGTGGGGCTGTGGGTCTGGAGGTCTGGAGGTAGTGGTCGCTCTCTGCCTGGGTCAGTAGTGAGTCGGTGGAGTCAGTCAGTCAGTCAGTGGGGCTGTGGGTCTGGAGGTAGTGTTCGCTCTCTGCCTGGGTCAGTAGTGAGTCAGTGGAGTCAGTCAGTCAGTCAGTGGGGCTGTGGGTCTGGAGGTCTGGAGGTAGTGGTCGCTCTCTGCCTGGGTCAGTAGTGAGTCGGTGGAGTCAGTCAGTCAGTCAGTGGAGATCTGAGCTCGTGTCGGAGTGTGGAGTTGTGCGTAGCCGCGCTGGAGCCTGGAGTCCAGAGTCCCCGCAGTCGGTGGGTCACTGGAGAAGGACCATCGAGGGTCGCCCAAGGAAGTTATTACGAGGGTGGAGGTAACCTGCAACGGTCTCGCGGAGCTTCTGCGGTCTAAACGGTTCCACATTATAAAGGCCGACGGGTCCAGTCTGACCCCCTTGTCTTTGGGGGGAGGGGTCTTTTCCTTGCTTTTCTTTGTGTGAAAGTTGTGGCGCCGTGTCCTGCAAGTAGAACCGTATAAGTGCTTGTATATGATTAATAATAGACGGTTGTAGTGCTTTGCCTTGCTCGTGTTTTGTCCCCATCCCGCATTCATTGCTTTCGTATGGTTGCACAACTGCATGCGTGTTGACCCATCCATTGATTTTCTGTATACGTGCATGTGTATACGTGTGAATAATAAATGTGCGTGTTTAAATGTTAACCCGTTCGTTGTGTCCTCTTTCCCCATTGAACCGCCGTCTTGCCGTCGGAATAATAGCGGGCTTTTTAATAGCCGATAATAGAATCGGGTCCAGCGAGGTCTCGCGATAATACACCGCTCGGTTATCCCAGAACGGAACGAACCGCTTAAGCGGTTCATGTCCAAGCAGACCTCACTGAGGTACGGTCTCTCGGTCGTCTGCCCGCGCGAATAATTAGGTATATCGACAATTCGGCGATTGACCCTGTCGCGCGCGGGTAGAATATTGACAAGGCCGTGGTGTGCGCTTGGAGTAGGCCCTACACCCGTGACTGGTTTTCGGCGTTGTTCCGGAAAGTCGCGACTGAATTGTCCGTTCGGTGGGCAAGAAGGCCGCCATTGGCTAAAGTGTCTGTCCGCACGCCGGCGGGCGCAAATTCGTAACAATGTCATTATCTTCACTAACCCCACCTTCACCCCTCACCTTTCTCTCTTCTGTTTTTTTTTTCATACTCCTCTTTCTCTCTCTCTCTCTCTCTCTCTCTCTCTCTCTCTCTCTCTCTCTCTCTCTCTCTCTCTCTCTCTCTCTCTCTCTCTCTGGAAATATCTGGATGGTGGTTATCTCTAGACAGTGGTTATGGCTGGGCAGGGTTTCTCTCCTGACATGTCTGGATGGTATTTATCTCTGGACGTGTCTGGATGGGAGTTTGTCTCCGGACGTGCTCAGGCAGTGTTTTTCTCTGGACTGTGTTTATCTCCGGACATGTCTGGGCGGTATTTGTCTCTGGGTGGTATTTATTGCAGGACTGGTAGAAAATGGATTTCAGACATTATTTTGTATCCATCTTCACTGTTATTCCATGCAGAATTATTTTGATGAAACACGATGAATCGTAATTAATGCTCCACCAAACATCTACCTTCCCTTCTTCTCACCTCTCACTACCTTTCCTCCCCCCCCCCCCCACCCACCTCAATCTTCCCCCTCCCTCCTCTCTCTCTTTCCATCTCCTTGGCTCTTTCTCTCTCTCTTTCGCGCTCCATCTCCTCACTCTCCCTCCACCCTTCTGTATCACCACCCTCTGTTTTCCCCCCCATCTCAGAGTTCCCGTCAGCGAAGTGATGGGTGGTATTTGTTCGTATTAAATAATGATATGCCGGTGTCTGAAATTCCAGCTGGACCCTTTGAAGCTGGAGTCTCCTTCTACTGGAATGGGTGTTTAGATGATGTCCATATGTCTGCTTTGAATTATTTTCACCTTCTGATCGTAAATTTGTTTTCCAGCCATTAAGTTCAAGCTGACCCTGAATAACCACTGCCAGAAGGCTTTGAGTGATCTCTTCCCCAATCCAAAAAACAAGCCTCAGCAGTTCCCTTGTCTTGAGAATCACCAGATATCATTAAATAATCTCACCTTTCCACCCCCCCCCTCGACCCCTCCCCCTGACCCCACACACTTTTGCGTCGAATAAAAGGAACTCAAGATCCATGTATTTGTCAGAAAATAGGATATAGCGTGTTTCTTGCTGTTTGTGTTTCTGGATTGCCTCTCTTCTGCCATCATGATGCGTATGTATTAAATAAATGGTTCGAATTGTTCAAGAGGAATTGAATTTTTCGACAGCTGGAATGTTGTAAGAATGGAATCACATTGTTCTCCAAATCACTTTTTCTGATCCATCGTGTTTTGTGTGTCCGTTTCTTTGACACAGAAGTTGCAAGAATACTCGCAGGAAATCTCACAAATACTCATACTCGGAAAACATCTTTCCGTTCAGGTATGACGTCATGCAATACACCATGGTGTATTCCCCGAGCTGTGCTTCCCCATTGTCTCGGGTTGCTCACCTGCATTAGGTTTCGTAAGTATATTGATGACTTCCGTCCTCTGTCTCTGTGTTTGTTTGTTTGTGTGTGTGTGTTTGTGTGTTTGTGTGTTTGTTTGTAGGCACGACAACTCGAGAACGGAAGAAGCAACCAATGTCAAATTACATCATGTGATTCAGGAGGGTGATGGCTAGCGCTGATTAGATTTTGGTCAAAATCGGTCAAAGGTCAAGGTCACAGTGAGGTCAAACATAATTCCGTAAATTGATGTGGAGAAATGGAGTATTTTTGCTTCAGTCGACGTTACGAGTTCGTTTTAACTTCGATTTTAATTTTGTCTTCGGTTTTTGCAATTGCTTAGGACGCTTAACACTCGGTTGTCGAAATTCTGGTAAAAATCGGATGTTTTGGAGACGTTTTAAGATTGTATAAAAAATATTTCACTCGCCGCGTCATGGCTCGTCACGTGGTGCAGCGCGCTCGAGCAGAGGTGGCGTTGATCACGTAAAGGTTTTGCGTGTGCGCGCTGACGGTGTTTTCGATAATGATGGTGTTTAAAAGTAATTTTTTTTATCCCAATAAAGGTTATCGTCGCATGCCTGACTCGCTAAGCCGTCGGATTATGTAAAGATTGTTGGTGGATGGCCGAATATTACGGTTTTGTGACTTTGATAAAATAATATTAAATAATTGCGTGGAGAAATGGAGATTTTTTGCTTCGGTCGACGTGACGAGTTCGTTTTAACTCGGATCGCAATTCTGTTTTCACTTTTGGTAACGGTTAAGTATGCTTAACACTCGGTTGTCGAAATTCTGGTAAAAATCGGATGTTTTATGAGAGGTTTGGTGCAGAATCATCGTAGAAACTTCTGGTTTGCGTCGCTACCTTCTCAAGAGACAGCTTTTATTAGACAAGGTCAGAGGTCAAGTTGACGATTTTGTAAGTACCAGTCTATGACTGCTTGTTTTTTTGTTTTTCTTCATTAATTTATATTTCCATTTGTGGGTGCTTTCCAATGGTTCTTGCCTGGTCTTGGCTTAGTGGTTAAGGTGGCGGCTTTTGATCCGAGGGTCCTGAGTTCAAGCCCCGTTGGCCGCTGAATTAATACACCAGGGGATTGACCCAGCCTGTCATCCTTCCGAGGTCTGTGAAATGAGTACCAGTGTGTAGTGGCGAAGGGGCACTGCATCAGCGACACAGTCGCGCTTCCAAGAAATGATAGCTACCCCGGCAGCTAAGTTGCCATACGCAAGAAGAATAAGAATGGTTCTGTGATTTTTCACAGTGTATCGGCTTCGGTGTCCGTCGTCATGCAAAATTTCAGCTTTCTTTGTCAACCGGAAGGAACCGATGTTAATATCAGTCAGTGAGTCAGTCTGTCAGTAGTTAGAATGAGTTTTATATCTTAGATGTGAACCGTCGAAGGTGATGATTGTAATGTTAGTGTACAATATGGTAAGGAGTACTGTGTAAAACATTCCGTGCAGGTGAGGTCAGATGAAGGACTTGTGGAACCCGGCACTTACATGGACAAATCGAGCTGTTTGCCCAAAGGACTTCGTCATTTCGTTGATAAGATAATGATTGATGAGTTAGTGTGTGTTGAGGCCGGAATCTTCGGTTTCCAACTGGGTACATTGGCAGGAGCCTAACGTTCTGGGGAGGGGGCTGTGTTGTCTGGAAGGGAGAGGGGGTGAGATCCATCGCTGGAATGTGGTCAGAATGGAATCACATTGTTCTCCAAATCAGTTTGTCTGATCCAAGATGTTTGTGTGTCCGTGTCTTTGATACAGAAGTTGCAAGGATATTCCGAGGGGGTCTCAAAAAGTCTCGGAAACTTTCTTCCCGTTGAGGTATGACATCATTATCATTTGACGTGTGCGTGTGTGTGTGTATATGTGTGTGTGTGTGTGTGTGTGTGCATGTCTTTGTATTTGTGTATGTATATTATGCACACTAACACTAAGCTGCCGAGCCTTTGTTTGAATCCCGACCTTGCTATACAATGTCTTCTCTGTGTTTCATAGTCAGGGTAATTCATCAATGTGTGTGCCGTCCTTCGGATTGACGTTAAGCTGGGCATCCCATCTGCCGGAATTAGTTGGTGGAGGTTAAAGATCCCGTGAACAAATTACAAATTCCTGACCTAAACACTGTGAGATGTATGAACATGTCTGAATAATTTAGCTGGAATGTATGAAGAATTTAGTTTGGTCCGTGTGCTCGAGTAGGTGAGACTTACACTTGTATCAGGATCTGTCAGAGTTAAATTGTATGTAATATTATTGTTACGGATTTGGAAACCTTGTGCACACAAACAGCCAGAGTCCCCGTAGTTCAGTAATTTCGATAAGTATGTGTACAGTTAGAATCCATCCCCGATGTCTAATGGGAATTTTGTGTGTGCGCTGTGAGTTATTTTATAGTTCGGTTATTTCAATATCCAAATCCCCTCCACTTGCGGCCACAGTGTGTTTCAGCGCTTGCGCCCTCGTCTCGCGGAAGCATACGAGGCGGGGTCCTCGCGGGCTTGATTCGACTTCCTCGAATTGGTCTGCATTCCAACACCACGAGGAAAAATCGTTGTTTCGCCAGCAAGAGGGGTCCAGACACGCGTAGAGGGGAAGGGGTTTTCCCGGCTCGGCCATATCCCCGCCCAGAAATGGCGGACCCATGGAGGTCCCTGTCCAATCAGTGCGATCAGCGCGTCACCTCCACCAAGACCCCACCCCGCTCAGAGCGGTCGTAAAAAGGACGACGCGACCCTCAGTGTGTGTGTGTTGTGTGTGGAGATTTTGTGCTCATTCAAGTTCGGAGAGTTCAGAGTTCAGAAAGTTCTTGCGTGCCCTTGGGAGTTATTGAGAATTATTTGAAGTGCTTTGGAGGGAGCAGTTCTTGGAAGGCAGTTTGGGTGCGCTGTCGTCATTGCTGGAGCTCTCATGTCTGGAGTCTCCGCTGGGCATCTACAAGGAGAGACCCTGGATCTGCTATCCACCATCCAAGCTCCCACCGACCAGGGCAGTGATTATTATCTGAGAGCAGGAATTTGTCAGGAGTTCTGTGGAACATATTCTATACAGGGAAGGTCAGATGAAGGACTTGTGGCACACCCGGCACTTCCATGAACAACAGGAGCTGTTCGCTCAAAGGACTTGGTGATTTAGTTGATAAGATAGTTAGTTGTGAGTCAGTAAGTGTGAAGGCCGGAATCCTTGGTTTCCAATGGGGAATCTTGACTGGAGCCGAAGGATCCGGGAGGGGGCTGTGTTAGGAGGGATCTCTGGTCGCTTGTACATGTTGCTGCGTTTGAGCCTGGGGAGTAACTGCTGAAATCTGTGTCTGGGTTCTTCCCGACATCTTGTTCTTTGTTCCTTTCACACTTCTTTCTAATTTTTTCACCATTCTCTTCATTCTTTTTAATTCTTTCTTTTTCTTCTCTTTCATCTCTTTTACTCTGTTCCTCTGTTTCGTTATGGATCTCTCTAAGGAGAAGTTAATTATTGCAGAATTTTTTCTGTATGACCCACTTGGCTGTGCCTGGATGGGTTTGAGGGTTGTGGAGTAGCGGCTGAAACCCGAATCGTGTCCAGGTTCCCCCTGATGACTCCATCTTTACTCTTTCCTTCTTCGGATTCCTTCTGGTCTTTCATTTCATTTAAGGGAAGGGTGGGGGATCCACAGCTGGATTGTGGTACCATAACAATGGAATAACATTTTTGTCCAAATCACTTTGTCTGATCCAACATGTTTGTGTGTCCGTGTCTTTCATACAGACGTTGCAAAGATATTCCCAGGATATCTCAGAAAGACTGGGAAACCTTCCGCACATTGAGGTATGACATCATGCAATACACCATGAACATTTTAAGTGTGTGTGTGTGTGTGTGTGTGTGTGTGTGTGTGTGTGTGTGTGTGTGTGTGTGTGTGTGTGTGTGTGTGTGTGTGTACGTGTGTGGTTTTTTTTACTGTGTATATTTCACTTCCCAGCTGTGACCTAATCCTCAGAATGTACAAATCCAACATATTTTGCCTCCAAGTCTTTCAAACAGATGTTTCAAGGATATTCAGTGTTCATTTGGGAAAGTCACGGAAACCTTATTCCCATTCTGGGATGACGTCATGGAGTAAATCCTTCACAAGTGTTTGGTGTGTGTGTGTGTGTGTGTGTGTGTGTGTGTGTGTGTGTGTGTGTGTGTGTGTGTGTGTGTGTGTGTGACTGTGTGTACGAGTGCATGTGTGTGACTGTGTGTATATGTTCATGTGTTTGCGCGTGTGTGTGTGTGTGTGAGAATGTGTGTGGCTGTACACGTGTTTCTGTAACTGTGTGTACGTGTTTCTGTAACTGTGTGTACGTGTGTGTGACTGTGTGTACGTGTGTGTGTGTGACTGTGTGTACGTGTGTGTGACTGTGTGCACATGTGTGTAACTGTGTGTATGTGTGTGACTGTGTGTATGTGTGTGTGTGTGTGTGTGTGTGTGTGTGTGTGTGTGTGTGTGTGTGACTGTGTGTACGTGTGCATGTGTGTATATGTGTATGTGTTTACGTGTGTATGTGTGCATGTGTGTGTGTGTGTGTGTGTGTGTGTGTGTGTGTGTGTCTGTGTGAGAATGTGTGTGGCTGTACATGTGTCTGTAACTGTGTGTACGTGTGTGTGTGCCTGTGTGTGTGTGTTTGTGGGTATGTCTGTTTATATTTGTATGTTAATATGATGCACACTCACCTCTTAAGCATCTATCTTGTGTTCGAATCCCGACCCAGCCAAAAACAACTATCATCCCTGTGCGTCAAAATGAGGGTGATGAATGAATGTGCGCCGGCCCCTCAGATGGTTGTTAAGCTGGGCATCCCGTCTGCTGGCATTAGTTGGTGGACATTAAAAATCCCACAGTGTCCTTCACGAATAGTTGGCGATCTATCGCCGGCACCATGAACAAATCACAAATTCCTGGCCTAAATACTGCTGAGAAGGCAATGGCAAACCACCCAGTATAACCCTTACCAAGAAACTGCTTTGGGAGTCCTGACGCTCTGTAACAGAGCATGGTTCATCAGAATCTGAGTGTTATGTACATGTGTATCTCCATGTATGTATAAGTGTGTTTGTTTGTACGTGTGCAGGTATAAGTGTTATTATGTGGGAGGGGGATCCACAGCTGGAATGTATGAAGAATTTTGCTTGGTCTGTGTGCTCGAGTAGGTTAGATTTAAACTTGTATCAGGATCTGTCAGAGATAAGTTGTATGTAATGTGTGCTCCGACGAAGGTGATTGTAATCTTCAGGTAGAATATGGTAAGGAGTATTGTTTAAACCATTCTGGACAGGTGAGGTCAGATGAAGGACTTGTGGCACCCGGCACTAACATGGACAACACGAGCTCTTTACCCAAAGCACTTTGAAATTTAGTTGATAAGAAACTGAGTTGTGAGTCAGTGAGTGTTAATGCCGGAAGGTTAGCGTCTCAAGGCTGAACCTTGGCAGGAGCCTCACACTCTTGGGAGGGGGCTGTGTTTTGTGGAAGGGTGGGGAATCCATAGTTGTGTGGAAATATATTTCTCCAAAATTAGCCGACTGGTTGTCAGTATGATAATAAAAGGACAAATGCAGCCAATTAAACATGATTGATAATTAACTTGAGAAGTAAAGTTTTTCTTCCACATCTTCCAGGATCTTCTCACTTCATTCTTGAGGTCTTGATGTTTGATTATTTTCTTTATTTCTGCATCGTTTAGTCCAAAATCAATGTTATTAACACCTCAATCAGCAATACCTTCTTCTCTTTTTTTTGTGCTGAAGTATGATATTGTTATGGATTTGGAATCCATTTACACACAAACAGACAGCAGTCCTCAAGTTTAGTTATCTCGATAAGTATGTGTTTAGAGTTAAGGTCCCCTACCTGTGTCTAATGGGAATTACATGTGTGTGCTGTGAGTTACTCATATAGTCAGGGTTTTGGCAATACAATTCGAGCCTTCAGCCAACCGAAACCTTCACTCCTTCACTTCACACATCGTGCCATTACACAGGCGTGTCCAGCCACGTACCAGGACGGAGATTTCCCTCGCCTCAGATCGAGACTCCGCCAAGGAAGGCAGGGGCGTGCCCTTTGTCCAATCACACACATAGGGCGACTTTCCCACGACACCCCGGCCAATGAGGGTGGATATTGCGACAGAGGGCGACTTTCCAACGACACCCCGCCCAATGAGGGTTGAGATTGCGACAGAGGGCGACTTTCCCACGACACCCCGGCCAATGAGGGTGGATATTGCGACAGAGAGCGACTTTCCCACGACACCCCGGCCAATGAGGGTGGATATTGCGACAGAGGGCGACTTTCCAACGACACCCCGGCCAATGAGGGTGGATATTGCGACAGAGGGCGACTTTCCCACGACACCCCGGCCAATGAGGGTGGATATTGCGACAGAGGGCGACTTTCCAACGACACCCCGCCCAATGAGGGTTGAGATTGCGACAGAGGGCGACTTTCCCACGACACCCCGGCCAATGAGGGTGGATATTGCGACAGAGAGCGACTTTCCCACGACACCCCGGCCAATGAGAGTTGAGATTGCCACAGAGGGCGACTTTCCCACGACACTCTGGCCAATGAGGGTGGAGATCGCCACAGATGGGGCTTTTCTCACTCCGGACAAGAAAGGAATAAAGGAACGCCAGGCTGGGGAGCGTTGGTCGTCTTGGGGGTTGTGGGTCTTGGTGCTGGCTGGTTCGTCTGGTCCTGGGTCATCGTCGTCTCTGGTCTTCTCCTTGGTCTTGAGTCGTTTGTGCATGGTTGGTTGGAGTGCCTGGTCCCTGGTGCTTGGTGTGGTGACGAAGGTGTGGGTTCGAGTCCCCCCCCGAACCAACTCGTCTTGACCAGACCGCATGAGACGGAAAGGTGCCCGACCAAATTCTTACCCTCACCTCGCCTTCCCTCTCAGGCTGAAGGGTCAAATAAAGGCCGTGGCCACCATTTCTTTTGGGTGTGTGCGTGTGTGTCTGTGGGCCCAGTCGATAAGTAGCAATTGCTTAAGTGCCTTGTACATTGTAAAGTGCATTTCTGATAGTCGGTTTAACACTGCTCTTTTTGTGCTCCCCTGCCCCATTATAAATACTAGTACGTGCCCGTAAAAAATAAAAAAATAAAAATAATAATAATAAATAAATAAACCACACAGGCCGTTTCTTCGCTCTCACGTGCCCGTACGTGCGTGACCCGGAAGCTCTATATTATTCGCAGTTACGATTATTCGCAATTTAGTTTTAATACCAAATTATTCAATTAGCACCAACGTATTTTACCTTTTCGCAATGTCGTGGCAAGGAAAAACAAAAAGAGAAGAGAAGAGGGAGAAAAAATTTACTTCCTGGTTCAGAGCATACCAGCACTCTGATGTTCCCGAAATTTATACACCGTCTAATATGAAAATGATCATAACTTGGGCCATTGTGTTTATCTATAAATGCGCATAAGAAATCGAGAAATTATTAGAATACACAAAGTCATCACTCTCCGGAAGCCCGTACGTTGTAACCCGTAATGGGGAACGTGGCTGTGCTTCCCTTCCCCATCGGCCACGCCCACGCAACAACGTGTCCTGTCATTGGTTTGGTCAATAAATGGCCATAACTTGGGAAGCACTTGTCCGATTAATATCAAACCTTGAAAAGGCACATCCTCAGGTCCCCAGCAATACACCTGGCAAGTTTCAATTAGATCGGACTAGTGGTTGTCGAGAAACAGCGGTCACAGACACACAGACACACACACACACACACACACACACACACACACACACACACACACACACACACACACACACACACACACACACACACACACACACACACACACACACACACACACACACACACATTGCTGGAATTATAGACAGATACCCCCCAATTGTTCAATGTTGCATTATCAATTATAAATGTTTGATACAGAAGTTGCAAGGATATTCCGAGGAGGTCTCAAAAAGTCTCGGAAACTTTCTTCCCGTTGAGGTATGACATCATTATAATTTGACGTGTGTGTGTGTGTGTGTGTGTGTGTGTGTGTGTGTGTGTGTGTGTGTGTGTGTGTGTGTATCTTTGTATTTGTGTATGTATATTATGCACACTCACCCGAAGCTGCCGAGCCTTGGTTTGAATCCCGGCCTTGCTATAAAATGTCTTCTCTGTGTTTCATAGTCACGGTAATTCATCACTGTGTGTGCCGTCCTTCGGATAGACGTTAAGCTGGGCATCCCATCTGCCGGAATTAGTTGGTGGACGTTAAAGATCCCACGGTGTCCTTCACGAAGAGGCGGCGATCTATCACCGGCACCGTGAACGAGTTACAAATTCCTGACCTAAACACTGTGAGATGTATGAACATGTCTGAATAATTTATCTGGAATGTATGAAGAATTTCGTTTGGTCCGTGTGCTCGAGTCGGTGAGATTTACACTTGTATCAGGATCTGTCAGAGTTAAATTGTACGTAATATGTGCACCGACTCAGGACCGTCCAAGGCAGTGATTACTATCTGAGAGCAGAAATTTGTCAGGAGTTCTGTGGAACATATTCTGTACAGGGAAGGTCAGATGAAGGACTTGTGGCACACCCGGCACTTCCATGGACGACACGAGCTGTTCGCTCAAAAGGACTTGGTAATTTAGTTGATAAGTTAGTTGTGAGTCAGTAAGTGTGAAGGCCGGAATCCTTGGTTTCCAATGGGGAATCTTGACTGGAGCCGAAGGATCCGGGAGGGGGCTGTGTTAGGAGGGATCTCTGGTCGCTTGTACATGTTGCTGCGTTTGAGCCTGGGGAGTAACTGCTGAAATCTGTGTCCGGTTCTTCCCGACATCTTTGTTCTTTGTTCATTTCACACTTTATAATTTTTTCACAATTCTCTTCATTCTTTTTAATTCCTGCTTTTTCTTCTCTTTCATCTCTTTTACTCCATTCCTCTGTTTCGTTATCGATCTCTCAAAGGAGAAGTTAATTATTGCAGTAATTTTTCTGTATGACCCACTTGGCTGTGCCTGGATGGATTTGAGGGTTGTGGAGTAGCGGCTGAAACCCGAATCCTGTCCAGGTTCCCCCTGATGACTCCATCTTTACTCTTTACTTCTTCGGATTCCTTCTGGTCTTCCATTTCACTAAATGGAAGGGTGGGGGATCCATAGCTGGATTGTGGTACCGTAACAATGGAATAACATTTTTGTCCAAATCACTTTGTCTGATCCAACATGTTTTGTGTGTCCGTGTCTTTCATACAGACGTTGCAAAGATATTCCCAGGATATCTTAGAAAGACTGGGAAACCTTCCGCGCATTGAGGTATGACATCATGCAATACACTTTGAACATTTTAAGTGTGTGTGTGTGTGTGTGTGTGTGTGTGTGTGTGTGTGTGTGTGTGTGTGTGTGTATGTGTGTGTGTACGTGTGTGGTTTTTTTTACTGTGTATATTTCACTTCCCAGCTGTGATCTAATCCTCAGAATGTACAAATCCAACATATTTTGTCTCCAAGTCTTTCAAACAGATGTTTCAAGGATATTCAGTGTTCATTTGGGAAAGTCACGGAAACCTTATTCCCATTCTGGGATGACGTCATGCAGTAAATACTTCACAAGCGTTTGGTGTGTGTGCATGTGTGTATATGTGTGTGTTTGCGTGTGTGTGTGGCTGTACATGTGTGTATGTAACTGTGTGTACGTGTGTGTGTGACTGTATGTATTTGTGGGTATGTCTGTTTATATTTGTATGTTAATATGATGCACACTCACCTCTTAAGCATCTATCTTGTGTTCGAATCCCGACCCAGCTAAAAACAACTATCATCCCTGTGCGTCAAAATGAGGGTGATGAATGAATGTGCGCCGCCCCCTCAGATGGTTGTTAAGCTGGGCATCCCGTCTGCTGGCATGAGTTGGTGGACATTAAAAATCCCACCGTGTCCTTCACGAAGAGTTGGCGATCTATCGCCGGCACCATGAACAAATCACAAATTCCTGGCCTAAATACTACTGAGAAGGCAATGGCAAACCACCCAGTATAACCCTTACCAAGAAACTGCTTTGGGAGTCCCGACGCTCTGTAACAGAGCATGACACATCAGAATCTGAGTGTTATGTACATGTGTATCTCTATGTTTGTATAAGTGTGTTTGTGTGTACGTGTGCATGTATAAGTGTTATTATGTGGAAGTGGGAGGGGGATCCACAGCTGGAATGTATGAAGAATTTTGCTTGGTCTGTGTACTCGAGTAGGTTAGATTTAAACTTGTATCAGGATCTGTCAGAGATAAGTTGTACGTAATGTGTGCTCCGACGAAGGTGATTGTAATCTTCGGGTAGAATATGGTAAGGAGTATTGTTTAAACCATTCTGGACAGGTGAGGTAAGATGAAGGACTTGTGGCACCTGGCACTAACATGGACAACACGAGCTATTTACCCAAAGCACTTTGGAATTTAGTTGATAAGTTACTTAGTTGTGAGTCAGTGAGTGTTAATGCCGGAAGCTTCGCTTCTCAAGGCTGACCCTTGGCAGGAGTCTCACACTCTTGGGAGGGGGCTGTGTTTTGTGAGAGGGTGGGAGGTCCATAGTGGTGTGGAAATATATTTCTCCAAAATTAGCCGAATGGTTGTCAGTATGATAATAAAAGGACAAATGCAGCCAATTAAACATGATTGATAATTAACTTGAGAAGTAAAGTTTTTCTTCCACAGCTTCCAGGATCTTCTCACTTCATTCTTGAGGTCTTGACGTTTGACCATTTTCTTTATTTCTGCATCGTTTAGTCCAAAATCACTGTTATTAACACCTCAATCAGCAATGCCTTCTTCTCTTTTTTTGTTCCTAAGTATGATATGTGGTCGCAATGCTTTGTTTTTCATGTTCACGCTCGATGGGATCATGAGGTCGTTCCTGAGCGGAAGGTACTTCCAATGTTTTCAGTGATTATTTTTGGTTCATGTTCCCTTAATTTTTTCTGGAACTGGGACATCAAAGTTTTTGCAGATGTTCCAGCGGTATACATGATAAACTCTGTTGTGTGGTCGTGTGTCCTGCTGTTCTGACATGAGTTTGTTTTTCTGTGTGTGTTCGGTCATGAATCAGAACATATCATTCTCTTCACGAACCCCACCTTCACTCCTCACCTTTCTCTCCTTTTTTTTCATACTCCTATCTCTCTCTCTGGAAATATCCGGACGGTCGTTATGTCTGGACGGTGGTTATCTCCATATATGTCTGGATGGTGGTTATGGCCGGGCAGGGTTTGTCTCCAGACATGTCTGGATGGTATTTATCTCTGGACGTGCCCGGATGGGAGTTTGTCTCCGGACATGTCCGAGCGGTGTTTGTCTTCAGACAGCTTGGTTCCGGACGTGTCCAGACAGTTTATCTCCAGACATGTCTGGGCGGTATTTGTCTCTGGGTGGTATTTATTGCAGGACCGGGAGAAAATGGATTTCAGACATTATTTTGTTTCCATCTTCACTGTTATTTACATGCAGAATCATTTCGATGAAACAGGATGAATCGTAATTAACGCTCCACCACACGTCTGTGTTCCCTTCCTCTCACTGCATTGTTCTCTCTCAACAAAGCATTGCGACCTTCCTCTCACCTTGTCTGATCCGTCATATTTTGTGTGTCCGTGTCTTTGATACAGAAGTTGCAAGAATATTCTCAGGAAATCTCACAAATACTCGGAAAACATATTTCCGTTCAGGTATGACGTCATACAATACACCATTGCACGAAAGTGCACATGCATGTGTGTGTGTGTGTGTGTTTGTGTGTGTGTGTATGTTTGTGTGTGTATGTGTGTGTGTGTGTGTTTGGTTGATATCTTCACATGTAAGCTTCAGAATGTGGAACAGAGTGGAGCTCTCCCATGTCTCGAAAGAATCCACATTCATGTGTGCGTGTATAAATATTGTGTGCGCGCGTGCGTGTGTGTGTGTTTGTGTGTGTGTACATGTAAGTTGCTATTATGGCTGCTATCGTTGTAAGTGGGTGGGTTGAAAGCGATGGAACAGAGTGGAGCTCTCCCATGTCTCAAAGAATCCACATTCATGCATGTGCGTGTGTGTGTGTGCGTGCGTGTGTGTGTGTTTGTGTGTGTGTACATGTAAGTTGCTATTATGGCTGCTATCGTTGTAAGTGGGTGGGTTGAAGGCGATGGAACATAAACCAACCAGTTCTCAAACTACCGCCTCATGCATGTGCGTGTGTGTGCGTGTGTGTGTGTGTGTGTGTGTGTGTGTGTGTGTGTGTGTGTGTGTGTGTGTGTGTGTGTGTGTGTGTGTGTGTGTGTACGTTTGCGTATACCGTGTACATTTCACTTTCCAGGTGTGACGTTCACCTCAATGCACTAATCCAACATATTTTATCTCTCCGTGTCTTTCAAACAGAAGTTGAAAGGATATTCCGTGTCCATCTGGGAATGTCTTGGAAAGCTTGTTCAGGTATGACCGAATGCAACAAATACTTCACAAGCGTTTGGTGTGTGTGTGTGTGTATGTGTGTGTTTTTAAATGTTGTGTGTGTGTGACTGTGTGTGTATGTGTGTGTGTGTGACTGTGCGTGTGACTGTGTGTGTATGTGTGTGTGTGTGACTGTGTGCGTGTGACTGTGTTTGTGCGTGTGACTTTGTGTGTGTGACTGTGTGTGTGTGTGTGTGTGTGTGTGTGTGTGTGTGTGTGTGTGTGTGTGTGTGTGTGTGTGTGTGTGTGTGTGTGTGTTGTGAGAAAGTGCAACTTTGACTCGTAGATCTGTGAAACATCATCCTATTTGACATTATTTGTTCTTTCTGTTCCATTGCAGCCCCGAAAAACACACTGGATAATAAAATGCTACGAAGGTAAGTCACATTTAATGTTCCTTTGTCGTTTTCTTGTTTTGTTCACCATAAATGACGAGACCTCAGGTAAGTCACCTTTTGTCGATCAATGTAAGTAAGAACAAGCCTTTTAACACTCTCCTTGCTCTCCTTTTCAGGATTGACATCGATTCGATCATTATTCCGGAAGGAGTACCACTACATCCGTGCTGCCGCTCTACACCGGTGGATGGAAGTGATGATGACGTGTCAAATCTTACTTTTACTTGGTCTGTTCCTCAGCATCATCGTCCAGGTATGCATTTGATGACGACATGGTGAAGGTTGACAATCCGTGAAAAGCGGTCGGTTTGCCAGCCGGGGGCGAGATGCGTCGTGTGTGTTTCCAATGACTCGATTCTGCTCACTGGGCACTTTTTACCTGCTGTTGCTCGCGAGAAATATGTGATTCAAAATCGTCTTATCAACATAATTCTCAGCATTTCGACGAAAGAGTGGCAAATTGAAAATGGTGAACCAAATTGTTCTGTTTCCGAATGCAAATCGGATTCACGGAAATACAGGAAATACTAGAATGGGCACTCGGGAGAGCGCATACCTTCGCCTCCGCTACTTTTTTGTTCTTGCCATGAGAGTAGGGGGAACAGAGCAGTGAACATTTTGGTGTTGGTTTCATGCAAATCGGTTTTGATTTGACCGTGTTATGACAAAAACCGCATATTTTGAAAGGTCGTGACCCCACTGACCTTTGACCCCCAACCCCTAACAAGGGTAATGACGTAATTGTGTCATGTCGCCCATCACAAGATTGGGCAATGAATTCTGAACATTTTGGCATCGGTTGCATGCCAATTAGATCAAAATTGACTGCGCTATGGTAAAAATACGAATTTGACCTTTCCGTGACCTTGACCTTTGACCCGATCGCTCCCAAAATCTAATCAAATGTTCCTTGGATAATAACCCATCATCCCACCAAATTTCAAGCGATTTGGTTTTATACTTTCTGAGTTATGTGAATAACAAACAAACACACACACACACACATATTCACAAATAAATAAATAAATAAATACACAGCGACCAATACATAACCTTTCGCAGAATGCGAAGGTAACTAGAAATATCTGTGGATGATCGGGGTCGGGTTCGGATAACTTCCTGTTAGTACAGGCTAGTATTGGCCATGGATACAACACACATGCACACACAGAGGTAAGCTTCAACTTTTCACAATACATGCCAAATATATCATGAAATTTCTCTTATGGCCCCAGAAACAAACAAACTAAATATGTGTATATATATATATATATATATATATATATATATATATATATATATATATATATATATATATATATATATATATATATATATATATATATACACACATATAACAGCCCTCAAAGCTTCCTGTAACTCCCACTTCCCAACATGATCACAACATGGAGTGACAGACACATCGTGCGCGCGTCATGATCACATCATCATCACGTTGGACACATCATGAGTGAAGAAAAGGAAGGTCTGGAGAAGTTAACAATGTTGGGTGTGGTTGAAGGGAAGAAGAGGAAGACGCAGGCAGACATAATGTACAGGATGTGCAAGGCGGATGAAGTAAAGGCTGCAACCCAGCCGTCTTGGCCAGAGCTTCGGAAAGCAGCGCAGGACAGGGATGTTTGGAGAAAACTGATCATTGATGTCACCAGAAGTCGGACACGACTTGTCTGAACTAAATAACCAGATAATGGAGTTTGTAAAGTGTAAACATTACAAACTTGACAAGTCAAATGGATTCATCCTTTCAAGCTTTGTTCAGAACTTGGGTGGAATCAAACAAAGGTGTCACGTGACACAAGGTCCTCCCTTAAGGTGTGTTGTTTGATACTCTTTGTGTCGCAGATCCGCATGAGCTTCTGGATTGAACGATTTTACAAGATGATGATGAACAAGTTCGGTAAGTTAAAGCTCCTGGAATTGAAATCGGGAGCATGACACGAAATGTGCACTTATCATAAAATATATTTAAATTAAGGAAATATCACTCCGTCTGATAATAATTTTGTTAACTCATTCACAGACTGCTATGACTCCACGGAGAGAAGAAGAAACACCGCGAGTGAGGATGCTGAGATCCCGGAAGTGAATGTTTTTGTGTTGCTGGAAGTGCAACATCATCACACATCGTGGTCACGTGGGGAGTCCCAACACAGCCCACATATGCACAATCAGCAGTCACGTGGGGGGTCCCAACACAGCCCACATATGCACAATCAGCGGTCACGTGGGGGGTCCCAACACAGGCCAGATCCACACAATCAGACGGCCATGCTGGTGACGAGTGATAGGTTATCCACAGTGATTCAGGGTGGTTCCACATCATGTGGGAATGGATCAGAGGCTCGAGAGAATGTGGATCTCCGATCTATGTTTCAAAGGTTCATAAGAAACAACTACCAGGAAGAGATCATCACTGTTCACTCATCCCGACGTATGATTGAATCAGTACCATTGGGATTCGCAACACATTACCCACGAGGAACACCTATACCTGTACAGTGGGAACTTGGGAAGTATGGTTCCACATCATGTGGGAATGGATCAGAGACTCGAGAGAATGTGGATCTCGGATCTATGTTTCGTACGTTCATAAGAAACAACGACCAGGAAGAGATCACTGTTCACTCATCCCGACGTATGATTGAATCAGTACCATTGAGATTCGCAACACATTACCCACGAGGAACACCTATACCTGTACAGTGGGAACTTGGGAAGTCTGGTTCCACATCATGTGGGAATGGATCAGAGACTCGAGAGAATGTGGATCTCGGATCAATGTTTCGTCCGTTCGTAAGAAACAACGACCAGGAAGAGATCATCACTGTTCACTCATCCCGACGTATGATTGAATCAGTACCATTGGGACTCGGAACACATTACCCACGAGGAACACCTATACCTGTACAGTGGGAACTTGGGAAGTCTGGTTCCACATCATGTGGGAATGGATCAGAGACTCTAGAGAATGTGGATCTCGGATCTATGTTTCGTACGTTCATAAGAAACAACGACCAGGAAGAGATCATCACTGTTCACTCATCCCGACGTATGATTGAATCAGTACCATTGGGACTCGGAACACATTACCCACGAGGAACACCTATACCTGTACAGTGGGAACTTGGGAAGTATGGTTCCACATCATGTGGGAATGGATCAGAGACTCGAGAGAATGTGGATCTCGGATCTATGTTTCGTACGTTCATAAGAAACAACGACCAGGAAGAGATCACTGTTCACTCATCCCGACGTATGATTGAATCAGTACCATTGAGATTCGGAACACATTACCCACGAGGAACACCTATACCTGTACAGTGGGAACTTGGGAAGTCTGGTTCCACATCATGTGGGAATGGATCAGAGACTCGAGAGAATGTGGATCTCGGATCTATGTTTCGTACGTTCATAAGAAACAACGACCAGGAAGAAATCATCACTATTCACTCATCCCGACGTGTGATTGAATCAGTACCATTGGGATTCGGAACACATTACCCACGAGGAACACCTATACCTGTACAGTGGGAACTTGGGAAGTCTGGTTCCACATCATGTGGGAATGGATCAGAGACTCTAGAGAATGTGGATCTCGGATCAATGTTTCGTCCGTTCGTAAGAAACAACGACCAGGAAGAGATCATCACTGTTCACTCATCCCGACGTATGATTGAATCAGTACCATTGGGACTCGGAACACATTACCCACGAGGAACACCTATACCTGTACAGTGGGAACTTGGGAAGTCTGGTTCCACATCATGTGGGAATGGATCAGAGACTCGAGAGAATGTGGATCTCGGATCAATGTTTCGTCCGTTCGTAAGAAACAACGACCAGGAAGAGATCATCACTGTTCACTCATCCCGACGTATGATTGAATCAGTACCATTGGGACTCGGAACACATTACCCACGAGGAACACCTATACCTGTACAGTGGGAACTTGGGAAGTCTGGTTCCACATCATGTGGGAATGGATCAGAGACTCGAGAGAATGTGGATCTCGGATCAATGTTTCGTCCGTTCGTAAGAAACAACGACCAGGAAGAGATCATCACTGTTCACTCATCCCGACGTATGATTGAATCAGTACCATTGGGACTCGGAACACATTACCCACGAGGAACACCTATACCTGTACAGTGGGAACTTGGGAAGTCTGGTTCCACATCATGTGGGAATGGATCAGAGACTCGAGAGAATGTGGATCTCGGATCTATGTTTCGTACGTTCATAAGAAACAACGACCAGGAAGAGATCATCACTGTTCACTCATTCCAACGTGTGATTGAATCAGTACCATTGGGATTCGGAACATATTACCCAAGAGGAACACCTATACCTGTACAGTGGGAACTTGGGAAGTCAGCCTGGAAGAATGTAAGGGGATCAAATGGATCAACTCAACACATCCGGAAAGATAAAACTTCTTCCGCAATACCAAAGCGACTTGAACATTCAGATCTTGAGAACCGTCTGGTATCACGAGTATTAAAGAATGTAACTCAACGAGGCAACACCTCTTCATCAGTTGAAAACTTCCCAAGAGAGTCTTTTCAAAACTTGTCAAAACGATCAGCGACAGGTTCACCTTGGAGATCTCGCATTCCCGTGAGGATACCAGGAGGGAAGATAAATCTTTCCAAAGATCCGTCCGCGAAAAGTTACCCAAGGAGATCCTATTTACCCGTGAGGATACCAAAGGGGGAGACAAATCTTTCCAAAGCTCTGTCCGCGAAAACTTCCCCAATGAGATCCCTTATACCCGTGAGGATACCAGGAGGGAAGATAAATCTTTCCAAAGATCCGTCCGCGAAAAGTTCCTCAAGGATATCCTATTTACCCGTGAGGATACCAAAGGGGGAGATAAATTTTTCCAAAGATCCGTCCGCGAAAACTTCCCCAAGGAGATCCTTTCTACCCGTGAGGATACCAAAGGGGGAGATAAATCTTTCCAAAGCTCTGTCCGCGAAAAGTTACCCAAGGAGATCCTATATACCCGTGAGGATACCAAAAGGGGGGAGATAAATCTTTCCAAAACTCGGTGCATGAAAAGTTCTCCAAGGAGACTTTATATACCTGTAAGCATACCAAGTGGACAAATAAATCATTCTGAAACTCCATCTGCAAAGAGCATCACAAAGAGATCTTGTGAACCCGTGATGACAAAAGGAAGGAAGATAAATAATTCCAAAACCCCCTCCACGAAAATCTCCCCAAAGAGATCTGGTGAACCTGTCACAATACCAAAGGAGTTGATTGATTTTGCCAAAACTCTCTCCATAAAAAGGCCCCGAAAGACATCTTGGAAACCTGTGATCATACCAAGGGAGTCGATGAATCTTTCCCAAAATCCCTCCACAAAAAGTCCCCCAAAAAGATCTTGTAAACCCGTGATGATACCAGAAGGGAAAATAAATCATTTCGAAACTGCCTCCGCAAAGAGGTTCCCAAAGACATCTTGTGAACCCATAACAACATCAGGAGGGAAGATAAATGTTTCTGATACTTCATCCGTGAAGAGCTCCACACAGGCCTCTTGTGAACCCGTGACGACACCAGGAAGGAAGATAAATAATTCCAAAACCTCCTCCACGAAAATCTCCCCAAAGAGATCTGGTGAACCTGTCACAATACCAAAGGAGTTGATTGATTTTGCCAAAACTCTCTCCATAAAAACGCCCCGAAAGACATCTTGGAAACCTGTGATCATACCAAGGGAGTCGATGAATCTTTCCCAAAATCCCTCCACAAAAAATCCCCCAAAAAGATCTTGTGAACCCGTGATGATACCAGAAGGGAAAATAAATCATTTCGAGACTGCCTCCGCAAAGAGGTTCCCAAAGACATCTTGTGAACCCATAACAACATCAGGAGGGAAGATAAATGTTTCTGATACTTCATCCGTGAAGAGCTCCACACAGGCCTCTTGTGAACCCGTGACGACACCAGGAAGGAAGATAAATAATTCCAAAACCCCCTCCACGAAAATCTCCCCAAAGAGATCTGGTGAACCTGTCACAATACCAAAGGAGTTGATTGATTTTGCCAAAACTCTCTCCATAAAAAGGCCCCGAAGGACATCTTGGAAACCTGTGATCATACCAAGGGAGTCGATGAATCTTTCCCAAAATCCCTCCACAAAAAGTCCCCCAAAAAGATCTTGTGAACCCGTGATGATACCAGAAGGGAAGATAAATCATTCCGAGACTGCCTCCGCAAAGAGGTTTCTAAAGACATCTTGTGAACCCATAACAACATCAGGAGGGAAGATAAATCGTTTCAAAAAACCCTCCCATTGATTTGATGGCTGCTGACCCTGCACTACAATCGTTTATCCGTTACTTTCCTGTCTCGTCTTCTTTCTCTGTTGTTTTCTGGATATTTATCTGAGGTCGCCTGCCTGCATCATGTTGGCCTTCAGAAAATTATCTCTTCAATATCAACCCCACGGTCCCCTCTCACATGTCTGACAATCCTTCCCCACTTTCCCAGGTGACTCCAGTGATGGATTCGACAGCTGTGAACCGTGCACTTCAATCCTTCATCCATTACTTTCCTGTCTCGTCCTCTTTCTCTGTTGTTTTCTGGATATTTATCTGAGGTCGCCTGCCTGCATCATGTTGGCCTTTAGAAAATTATCTCCTCAATATCAACCCCACAGTCCCCTCTCACATGTCTGACAATCCTTCCCCACTTTCCCAGGTGACTCCAGTGATGGATTCGACAGCTGTGAACCGTGCACTTCAATCCTTCATCCATTACTTTCCTGTCTCGTCCTCTTTCTCTGTTTTCTGGATATTTATCTGAGGTCGCCTGCCTGCATCATGTTGGCCTTTAGAGAATTATCTCCTCAATATCAACCTCACTGTCTTCTCTCACATGTCTGACAATCCTTCCCTACTTTCCCAGGTGACTCCAGTGATGGATTCGACAGCTGCTAACCGTGCACTACAATCCTTGATCCATTACTTTCCTGTCTCGTCCTCTTTCTCTGTTTTCTGGATATTTATCTGAGGTCGCCTGCCTGCATCATGGCGGCCATTAGGTAAATATCTCTTGAATGTGATCCCCTTCCCTCCTACCAAGCTTCACTCTACCTAGTCAGATTCTACTTCTTTTGTTCTAAAGGTTTTGGGTTGTGTTCCAGATTTTTCCACCTTGCCCTCCCTGAGATTTCCCAGTCATGGAGTTGTAGTTCAGTCAGCCGTCCTCCCACTCTGGTTCAGGACACAGCTCAAGCCGATGAAGCCTTTGTCGCTCCTGTGTGAAGCGGGACCATCGCCGTGAAATATAAAACACACAGGAAAGGGCGCTCTGTGCTGAGGCGCGGCGGTGATGGTCACGGTTAACCCTCGGCCAGGCAAAGATCCCGGAGGGTTAAACGGCACGGTAGGGTCTGCACAGCTGTTGTGTCCTTCACACGAGTATTGTGTGTCACCTGTTGGGGATGGTCACCCCACAGGTTGCGATTGAACCGGTCACCCTGGAATGCTGACTAATTCATGCAATTGGGAGCATGGACGTCGCCCTGGAAACATCCCAAGGATCAGCCTCGCTCACACTTTCGGAAAATGGTGAACTACAGGCATACAGCTTAATGTGCCAGAGAATTAGAGGATGTCCTTTTAAGTTGAAGTATTTGTCGGGTATCCGACTGAAAAGCTTTTCGTAAAATATCTGTTGTTGCTCTGAGTTTATGAACTTTAATTTAGCACAGTGTACTTCATTGTATCATAATTAAACTGTCATGGTGAATTTTGATGTGTGACATCATAACCATGTTGCACATAACTTTATTGCATTGCAAGTAAACAAGTTCCTTTTGCATTGCATTTGATATCATAAAAATGAATTAATTATTTTAATGAGGTAAATTCTTTAATTAATATTCTTGATAAAACATATATATAAATAAATATATATTTATATATTCATAGATGGTATTAAATAATGGAGGGACTGAATTTATATAAAAATACAATAAATAAATATTTATAAAATACATTACATACGAGAAGGGCACCATGTCGTTCCCTCTTTGGCAGATGGTGAGCCGAACCACCTGGGAATCCCTGGGATCCGAAAAGAAAGGTGAGTCCGAGCGACACGTTTACATTTCACCTGCTTGGCCAGGTTGAACCACGTGATGTACTTGCTCATTTACCTAACCTGGAGAAGAGTCTTAATCCCAAAGGACTGAGAGAACACCCGGCGTCACCAGTCAATGTTGAAGGAGAGCATCTGTGCACTCGGGGAGGAATTCCAGTTGCCTCGTGTTGAGTGTTGACCCGAGGTGTTGGGGTGCAGTTAAATAAATAATTAGATCCCATAATCGGTTTTTATTTGAAACTTCTTCTTCTTCTTCTTCTGTAACGGCCACAATTATTCCAACATTTTTGGCGGTTGGCCAGTGGAAGCTTGGCCCAAGTCTTTCAGGAACTGGCTGGCCAAGCCTGACGTTCCATGAAGGTGAGGACAGGGATTTGTAATTTGTTTGGGGTGCTGGCGATAACTCGCCTACTCTTCGCAAACGGCATCGTGGGTGTCTTTACCATCCACCAACGAATGTCGGCAGACAGGACGCCCAGTTTAATATCCATCTGAGAGACAGCACACACGTAGATGAATCACCCTGGTTGTGAAACACCGGGGTGGCAGTTTATAGCTGTGTCGGGATTCGAACCCTGGCTTCCTCAAGGCCATCCTGCCAGCTCGGATAACATAATGTGTGTTTGGTTGAATTAGACACAAAGAAAGAATAAATTCAGTGGTGGTATGAATTGCCCAAAAGGAAGAAATAATGATGTGGCGGTCCTTCCTAAGTTGTGGTGACCAAAACTGCCCACAATCTTCTGGATGACGAAATTCCTGCACAATGTTAAAACCACATTTTCATTTATAATTAATTCTCCTCCAATACAACTTGAAACCTTGTTATCTTTACCTGCAGCTAATGCTGTGACATGTTCTTTCTTTGGGTGGTGGATCGACCTCAGAGTGTAATTGAACACTTCACCTCCAAGATGTCTCAGTGTGGAATTGAAGCACAACAAACATATTTCACCTCCATTCTTACCCCTCTTCGTTCTACCCACAGTCATGAAGTTCACTCTTTCATTCCTCTTTTTTCCCGCCTTTGGAACAAACTCCCACACTCTCTTCAATCCCACTCTTCCCTCCAGGTCTTCAAAACAGCTGTTCACCTCCACCTCTTATCTTCCCCATCCAAAACCACGATGTTTTTTTTCCCTCCCTAATTCACCCCAAACCCACTTCCTTCAAATTCCCTGCTTTCCTTCCTGAAAGTCCCTGTGGTACCATATTGTTTACCCCGTGTGTGTGTGTGTGTGTGTGTGTGTGTGTGTGTGTGTGTGTGTGTGTGTGTGTGTGTGTGTGTGTGTGTGTGTGTGTGTGTGTGTGTGTGTGTGTGTGTGTGTGAAAATCGATGTCGCTGCTACTGTGTGCGAGTCGTGAAACTTGGTAAAATAAATAATTTGTCAATTATAAATTAATTACACGAGAGATCAAAACGATATCGGGATGGTCTTGACATATCAATCGTTATGGTACCATCCCTACCTTGGATAAATACCTTTTGCTACGACCACCCCTACCTGCTTATTCATTAATTTAAATGCTTTTTATACCTGTTCAAGTTGAGGTGAGAAACTGAATTCTCATCTTACAAATGGAAAAAGGGAATTGGACTTCAGATATAATTAATAATTTATATTCGTCTATAAATAACTATAATCAGATGAAAGTTCCAAATTAAATTGAACTTATATCCAGGTGATGTGAAGAACTTCCTACAAGAGGAACAACAAACACAGTTATGGGATTAAAGATATCCCAAAGTTTGAGAAACAAAATGGGATTCCAATTCATGTTTACAATCTATACTCATAAAAGGCAATGTGTGTGTGTGTGTGTGTGTGTGTGTGTGTGTGTGTGTGTGTGTGTGTGTGTGTGTGTGTGTGTGTGTGTGTGTGTGTGTGTGTGTTTGAGTGTATTCCTGTGAATGTGTGTTTGAGTGTATTCCTGTGGTTGTGTGTGTGTTTTCGTGTGTTCATATGGTTGTATATATGTGTTTGTGTGCACACGTGTGTTTCAGTGTGTCCATATGGTTTTGTATATGTGTTTGTGTGTATAAATGCGTGTGTTTGTGTGTATAAATGCGTGTGTTTGTGTGTGTGTATCCACCTCCATTTTGTTTGAGAAACAAACATTTTGTTTGTTTGTTTTGATATCCGAAAGTTTGAGAAACAAAATGGGATTGTCGTTCATGTTTACAATCTTTCCTCATATAAAGCAATGTGTGTGTGTGTGTGTGTGTGTGTGTGTGTGTGTGTGTGTGTGTGTGTGTGTGTGTGTGTGTGTGTGTGTGTGTGTTTGTTTGAGTGTATTCCTGTGATTTATTGTAGTATACATTCCCAGGGATGTTTTGAAGATCACAGTGAGGTTCTTCTTCATCACTCCAGTTTCTCCAGCCATCAATGGCACAATATCGACACTCTTCAACTTCCAGGTTATTTTGACTTCATTTTTCAGATCCCGGTATTTGGTCATTTCCCTGATAACACGGTATTCACACTGAAGTCGCTGGGTGCTCGCACCTCTGTTGTATGTTCGTGTGTATTTTTTGATGACGAGAAAAACTTGATGAAGAAACAAATGCCTTGTTTCAAATAGAACACTGGTAGGGTTTATCCCCAGTATAGGTTTATGTAAATTTGATGATTGAGAAAATGCCATGTTACACACAGAACACTTGTAGGGTTCAGCCCCAGAATGTAGTCGTATATGTTTATGTAAATTTGATGATTGAGGAAACGCCTTGTTACACACAGAACACTTGTAGTTCAGCCCCAGAATGAAGTCGTATATGTTTATGTAAATTTGATGATTGAGGAAACGCCTTGTGACACACAGAACACTTGTAGGGTTTATCCCTGGAATGTTTTTTGGTGATAATTCAAAGCTGAGGAAGAATAAAAGCCCTTTTAAGCACATAGAACACTTGGAGGGTTTATTCCCCGTATGTCTTCCTTCATGTTAATGTAAAGTTGATAAATCAGCAAATGCCTTGTCACACACAGAACACTTGTGGGGTTTATCCCCCGTATGTCTCCGTTCATGTTGATGTAAATTTGATGATTGAGTAAATACTTTGTTACACACAGAACACTTGTAAAGTTTCTGGCTTCCTTGAATCTGCTTGATCACCTTTAAACAACTGTTGTGGTTGTTGGAAGAGACGCTGCTCGATTTGTCATTGTCCTGAGAAGAAGGCATTTGCTGATTGAAATGATCTTCTTGGTCGAACTGAGCAGAGTTGGTAAAAGAAACGATTTTCATTTCTTTATCTGTAAAGACAATGAAACACAAAACTAACTGGAAAGCATCGGAAAATGCATCATCAGAACCCCCACAGACCCCCTCAGACCCAGATTTTTTCTCATTGAGGCGACAAACTTTGGTAAATGACGGCTGATCAAGGTTTTGGTCAAGTTTCATTGAAATTGTGTGTGTAGTTTCGGAGAAGAAAGCAAATACATTGGGGGGCAAGCCACCTGTAAACCCCTTCTTAGGTCCCATCAGACCTTGATTTTTGCCGTGAACAGACTTTGGTACATCCCAGGTGATGAAGGTTGTGGTTAAGTTTCATTAAAATCGTGTGGGTACTTTCAAAAAAAATAAATTGCAAAAAATTGGGGACACTAATTACAGAAACAACCCCGATAACAGGAATAGGCCTTCCCCTATCCCACAGGACCATCGGGGGAGGATCAACAAGAGAAGGTAATCAGAGATTGCAGTCCCTCAACAGGACTTACTTTATGTGGTGTTTGTAAGCTGGTGTGTTCCATCATGAAAACAATTCAATTGGTAATTATTCGTAATTAAGATGTTCCAACCTATAATTGGAATGTAATTTATAGTCATACTTTCCAGAAGCAAGTAATCAAGAGACAAACGTTCCAATTCCACATGAACCACCAATAGATTGACTCACATTTCAAATGTATGTAAATGATAGACATACTCAGGATCCAATGGTAATTTATAGACGGACTCATTTCAATAGTATGTAATTAATAGACCTACCCACATTTCAATAGTGTTGTTGTGGCCACGGGTGTGTGGCCAAACCCTACAAGACACCAGCTTGTCACTCAGGGGGATTCATCCCTGGTTGTCCTCGGTTGAGCCGGACCTGGGGCCACTGCTCACAATTGACGTTGTGGTACAGTGGGTTGTTTTAAAACCATGAACGCCACCCAGTTAATCACGAGTTCCAGTGTCTACCGTCTAATTATTCCGTTTAACTGGAGGTCACGTGGTTACCTGAGCGGGGAGTATGCCCTCGACAAAGCACCAATGTTATCTCGATTAGATTTTAATGAGGGCGGCCGAGCGTTTTAACCGCTGGTGCGTGCCGACGATTTTTGGTCAAATCTGTAGTAAGTACCTCCCAGTCTATCTCGGTTTTGACAATGCTAGACCAATGGAAGGAAAGGACAAACACGGATAGGTTGGAAATCGACAAATGATTTGTTAATAATAAAATAAATAAATAAAAAGAACTTTTTATTTTCTGAGGTAAATAAAGAATAAATGTAAAAGCAAAATCAATCAAAATGCCAGGAAAGAGACAAAGAGCAGATGCTTATCGGGGGTTGACTTACAGCTAAACACAGACCGGGGTACCCAACAGATCAATGGGTGGGGGGGGAGGGGGGAGAGAAGAATCGTCTCACTCACCAGAGAATAGTCGTCCATGAAGTGAAAACGTCCTGAAATGTGTGCGTGCGTGTCACGTCCTTCGTTCTTGCTCGCTTGTCTTCTTCCTCCCTAGCTTTCTTTCGCCCCGCTTTCTTCCTCAGAACGGACCTCCAATTAGTTTTATATCTGTGGGCCATCACGGCGGGCGCAGTCCGCCCCAAGCTCACCCCGCCCCGCTTGCGCACGGTTACCATGACGACCCGTACGCTCCAAAAAAAGGCGGGCGTCGGAGCTCGCGAAAGAAATGTGTGTAGATGTGTCCGTCGTAAAGAAAAAATCTTCCCACAATTGAGGGGATCTATTCTTTTGGGAATAAAATTTAATTTCGGACATGTCGCTTGTCGTAATTTGGAGGAAACGGGGCGGTGGGGGGGGGGTTCGCTCCGTATACCCCTGATCCGAATCAGTTAATTTCTCTATGGAGAAAGAGGGGCTCGAATCCCACTCCTGACACCAAATGTTGCGGGGCCGCGACCACGACCGCCAGATGGAGCTGCAAGTCGGCCCCACCGATCGCCCGGAATGTATAGGTCGTCGCCCCAGATAAGTCCGGAACCGACAGGTCCTCTATCGGACCGAAATTCGCCAATGGATAGACCACGTGGGGTAGGGTCGATTGCCAATTTCAATTTACCTAAATACCCACGTGGTCCAACTACCGGGGAAATTCACCCTCGACGGAACTCGTACGAAAACGAGCCGCTAAGCACGCTCATTCTGTGTGCGATTCCGAGCGGTTTAATCGCCAGGAACAGTCGGTCCAAATGTCCCCTTAGGGCCGTAATAGCTTTGACTAATTCTCAATCACGCGTCATGTCGAACCAATAAAAGAAACACAAAACAAGCTGATACATTTAACAATCGGATATTTATTCAACAATAATGGGGGGGATAAGGGGAGCATGAAAGAAGCAGAATTAAACCGAATATCAGACAATGCATGTATGTACAGGCACAAGCACTTAACAGTTTACTACTTTGAGGATGGGCCCACGGACACACACACACACACGAAGTGGTGGCTGACGCCTTTATTTCGGCCTTCAGCTCGGAGGATAGTGGAGCTGAGACCAGGGTCTATTTTGGACCTGTCCGCCTCGTGCGTCTTCAGGATAACTGGGTTCGGCACCCGTCCCGACCACCAAAACCTCGACTCCGTTCACTCCGGAGACGATACGCAACCCTTCTGGCTCCGGCGGCGGATGGTCTTTCAGGAGGAGGAGGAGGTGGAGGAGGAGAAGGAGGAGGAGGAGGAAGAAGACGTTCCAGACGGCAGCGGCAAGACCAGTCTAGGACTTCGGAGCGCTCCCGCAACACGAGCGCTCCAGCACGGTGAGCGCTCCAGCAAGATCAGCGCTCCTTCCTCGCTTCTCACCGGCTGGCTCCAGGCTGGCTCGCTGCCCTCTGCTCACTCCTACTCACTCACTCCCTGGCTGGCTCCTTTTCTTCCTTTTATGCGCTCTGGCGCGCTCCCCCTCCCCCTCCTAAGCCCGCGGAGAATCTCAGGACGGGGGATCGTTGTTGTTCTGTGCAGCCTTTTTCTAACTGTCATTCTTGTTTACGTCTCAGAATCTCGGGGCGGGAGGTGGTCGTCCTCCGCTGCAGCATTGTTCTTCTCTTGAAATAATTCCGATAAAACTCCGAGTGCATCTACATTGATTTACCCACGAGACAAGGGAAGGGGAGCCATCTATAAAACACACCGAAATAACTGAGCTTAAGGTCCTGAATGTTGAGTGTGATCATGGTTTCCAGAGTCGCAACAATACTACTTCCTGCAGTGCAATATTGTCCAAATAATGCTTCAGTGGGTGCAGCAACACAGTCTGTTCCAACACTGCTTTTATACAGACAGTGGGTTTGTAACTAATCAACAAAAGTTGGGATACCTGCAGGAATTGTTTGCATCAACTTTCAAGGCTTAATTTACCACCATTGATGCAGAACAGCTGCAGTTACGAACCCATTACTTGTTCCCTGAAAAGGGCCTTTTTTAACAACTCTGAAATTTACATTATTTTTCAGTTTTTGGTAACCTAAACTTTTTTTTAACCTCTGGCAGTTTACTGCTTAGCTTTGTACCATTTCAGGTTATTCACTGGACTTGAACTGCTTAAATTTCAGGAAAAAAAAAACTGGAAAAATGAGGGTGTTCTAAAAATGTTGACCAGGAGTGTACCACACTTCATTGTCATACTCCGCATGAATAAGATGCTGTCAACACACACACACACACACACACACACACACACACACACACACACACGGAGGGATCGAGGCCCTCACCTGTTGCTCCAATGACATCTTGTAACAGTTCTGCCGCTCACCTTTCTCTTGCAGGAGCTCTATGCACAGCCGGTTGACCAGAAGACGTTCAATTTAATACATATAACAATTCATCATTTTATGGCCTGGCAGGATAACCGAGAACCCACCTGCCAACGAGGTCCACCAAAAGATCCAGAGTCCTTCCCTCTCAGGCTCTGAGTTGACAGATCATCATCAGTCCCATCCAGTGATTTTTTCCATCCTCCCCCCACATTGTTTCAGATTGCGATGATTCCTTCTCTCTTCACTCTCATCATCCGATTCATTCATCACCTTCCCATCCGAGTGTTGTCCCACAGCCAGTGCCGTGCCTCATAACACCATGTAACCTCACTGTGTTTGTCCAGGAAGTACATTCTGTTAAATGTGTAAAAATGATTTATTTGACGTTCTGGATCATGACATTCTGGTTTCCCTGTACCCTATCACTCCGGTCCCCATGGCCCCTCTGGGCAAGCATGCGATCTCCAGCTCCCTCAGGTGAGTCACTGAGTGTAAAATAAGAAAATATTTAATAATTAAACTGAAGTTCCTCACCTGTTCTTTCGTTCTCTCAGCGTTTTCAGTGAGCATTTTAACATTATTGCGTTCTTCCTCGAGCTCGGCCTCCAGTTCCAGGATTCGGTTCTACAAGAGCAAAACAACAAGCATGACATATCAAGGTGAGAAAAAAAACAAAGGAACCTGCTGCTTGTTCAACAGGAAAGGGATGGCACTTTGAGTAATTGAACACTGAAGGAACAGTTCCATTGAATGAATCAATACCATGTGATGAAAAGCACGGGACCGTTGTAAAACCATTCGACGTGCACACCTCAAGCTGCTTCTGCTGACACGGGATATCCTTCTTGACGGGACTCGACACCAGGTGAAACTCCAAGTTCAGGTTACGGCACACCGGCCTTATTTTCTCCACCAAAGCTTCCACTCGAAGAGTCTGCTCTTCATGGAGAATCAGCTCGACTCGCTTCAGCTGTGTGAAAGGCAATATACTGCACAAGGTAACAACACCTGCACAGGCCTGCAGTACATACCCTCCCCATGATAGGCAACACTCTTTCCATCCACAACCCCTTTGTCTGTCAGGACCGAAGGTCTTTGTTCATCATGATTTTCATTAATTAATAAAAAAAAAATTGGAATCTTTGCATGTAAATCTGGTGGTTCCAGGTTGAAATTCCATGTACTGTGTCGATTAGTCCAGTCTTCTTGTCCTTGCAATTCCCAAAGGACGATATCAACGTCATTTTATGTCTTCGTCCCACGTGTAATCTGCAATAATAAACAAAACATCTCCACAAGATCTAGTGGATGGAAGAGTGACCATCGTGGCATTGTAAAGAGGTTAGGAAAGCATGGAAGGATAGAGTGACGTGGTGATCCCTTGCCTTGTGTTGCATCATTCTTACAACTGCGTAAACAAATGCAGTCTCCTTCCCTGACACACTTAAGCTGACAGCACAATTGCAGACACCCTTAATAAATAAATAAAATCAGTGGTCTACCTCTCCCACTGTTCACCCAGTTGGAAGCTTTTAAAAGCGAAACAAGGTCACCAGAAGCTGCATGGACGTACATTGTGATGAAGTTCCTCGGCAAACTTCATGGATAATTTCAGGGCCTTTTTGGTTTCCCTGCAGTTGCTGCAGAAAGATGGTGTCACACTGACTGCTCCCTCAGATTTCCTCTTGTGATCGCAAAAACAAAGGAACCAAGTTACAGGCTAATTATCATGATAGATGTGTTGATATTTGGTAACTACTTCACTGGTGAGTGCAGCTGGGAGCACTCACCGGGATCTGAAACCTCTGTCGGTGCCGGTTCTGCACGTGTTTGAGCAACCAATCACACATCTTGTGATTGCGCTGTTTAAGTTCCTTTATTCGATCCATGTTGGCAGCTAGGTCCAGGATCTGTTGGGTTTCCCTGCAGTGGCGGAAGAAAGGTGGCGTGACGCAGACTGCTCCATCAGATGTCCTCTTCTGGTCGCAAAAACAAAGGAACCGAGTTAAATGGTAATTATCATGATATATGTATTGACAGTCGGCAACTACTTCACTGGTGTGTGCAGCTGGAAGCACTCACCTGGCTCTCAAGTCTGCCTTGAACCCTTTTCTGTTGTTGTTTGAGCAACCATTTGTGTTGTTCAAGTTCCTTTGTTCCATACATGTCAGCAGCTTGGTCTGTACTTCCTCGGCCACTGAACTAACACACACACACATACACACACACACACACACACACACACACACACACACACACACACACACACACACACACACACACACACACACACACACACACCATATCTCAGTCAATCCAGGTGTTCCTGCAGATACAAGGTTCGTCGGCATTTCCATAACAGACATCTTCTTCATCACTGTTGAATCCGGATCCGGATACGAGAATTTTTTTTTTTTTAAGTGATTCTTCACCATTGAGAGATCGGGCCAAATGATCTCCAGCAGGACATTTCATTCATGTGTTGGGCCCGGTATGTTATGGTGGATCAGGCATTGCATGGCGGAGGTATATATATATATATATATATATATATATATATATATATATATATATATATATATATATATATATATATATATATATATATATATATATATATATATTGTTGCGGTTCTACAAAACCACATGCCTCTCAGGCAATGGCACCCAACATAGAGTGAATCTCCAGGCAGTTATTTCATTAGTCTTCGTGTAGTTAGCCCTCTCATGTCCAGTTGGTTTTGTGGGACGAAGTGCGTTGCGTGGGTCTCGTAGTTAGGTCTTATAAATATCTCTGATTCATACCCCAACTCTAACCCTGTCCTTTTAGCCATAGTACATAACAAGCATGCAAGCACACACGCCATTCAATGGATAATTGTTTACAAGCACACCACGATGCCTCCCGTGAATCGGCATCATCCACATCCCCGCTGCACACCACACAACCCGCACACGGGAACCGCGCGTCATTGTTTAATTCAAATCTGCGTGCCAATTCCCAACCGGAATCTCACCTTACTCCTGCAAGGAGTAACCTTACACCTCGCTCACCAAATCGCAACACTTTGACCACAAACGTCTCCCACACCCCCTCGTATCAAGACATCGCTACAATTCACCACTCTATTTTGAGGAGCACCGAGCGGCGTTGGATTGTCCTCGGCACTGCGCGATGCACGACCACGCAACAGACGTTAATAGCTCGACCGCATATCACCGGGGACGTCCCGGGTGAGCGTCCAGAATTGATACAGCCCTCATCCAGTTGCCAGACCACGGCAAGACCGGGGGCAACGAGGAGGGGTCATGAGAAGGGCGATCCAGGAGTTTGGTTCGGGTCCCGGGTGTGCATTTTGGCTCGTGAAGGAGTCCGTGGGTGAGGGAGAAAGTCCGCTGCCACGCGACATTCAGACTGCGCTCGGTGCACATTCATGGCCGGGGTGCCGGCTTGGGGAGCATGCTCCATGTTAAGTCAGGATCTCCGAGCCGTTCCAGAGCTGGATGGCATCTGAGCCGATTTCCCATCCCTGGGAGCCTGGCAGGGCATGGCTATGGCTGCTGTGGACTAATAGAGGAGCAGGATTTGGGCCAGAGTGCGTTGCTTTCCGGTCTTCACCCCACCCTTCACTCAGGGGTAGCACGGAGCTGTTGGAGACACTTCTTCAGAACATTAATTTTGTGCGATTGCCATCCAGAACACGCTTCTTCTTCTTCGAGAACGTGATCCGAGGCGACTGCCATCCTTCGAGACTCCCTGCCGTGCCGTCGACATCTCACCTCCCCAACGCAGCCAGACGGACCAGTGTGGAGCACACGTTGCCACGAGCCCCGGCGAATAAATAGGCCTCAGATAACACGCCATATCACGAGGTGGGAACGCTCTGGTGGAGCGTCCCACGGAGGTACACTCTACACATACAGACCTTTACACAGCTAGGTTGGGGATCATTCTTATCACGCATCTATTCTCCTCTCTCTCTCTCTCTCTCTCTCTCTCTCTCTCTCTCTCTCTCTCTCTCTCTCTCTCTCTCTCTCTCTCTCTCTCTCTCTCCACTCCTCCATCCCGTCTTCTACAAGGAAGAACGTTACTGACTCGCAATCCCATTTTCCTCTGGCACGACACCGCACCCCTCACGTCACCTGCATAGCACCTCCTCACTCCAACACCATGGACACCAGTATCTTTCCAACTGCCCCTCCCGAAGCGTCCTGGGTCGCGTTGGTCAGCCAACTGCGCCAGGTATTTGGAGGGCGTTCAACTTCACCTTTCTCTTTCTTTCTTGGCTCTCTAACTTTCTGTGTGTGTGTGTGTGTGTGTGTGTGTGTGTGTGTGTGTGTGTGTGTGTGTGTGTGTGTGTGTGTGTGTGTGTGTGTGTGTGTGTGTGTGTGTGTGTGTGTGTGAGAGAGAGAGAGAGAGAGAGAGAGAGAGAGAGAGAGAGAGAGAGAGAGAGAGAGAGAGAGAGAGAGAGAGAGAGAGAGAGAGAGAGATATGGCGCCTGTCTTCAAGTAAGGAAGATTGTCGAAGATAGTCAGGATAATCCTGTTCTGTGTCCTCTTTTGTAAGTTCCCTTTTGCCGCACCCCACAAATTCCTTGCTCTCCCCTGCTGTACATTAAAATAAATCCCATTCTCTGTGCCACATACTTTTCCTCGCTTGATTGTAAATAAAGCTTTTGTATTGAAATGTTCCCAGCTCGTTTTCCTGTTTTCTTCCATTGGTCCAGCATGGCTCGCACCCTCGTTTAGCCGGGACGTTATTCCCCAACGATCTGTTTCCTCGCCGGTACGTGCTTGGCAGTTCCGCTCGGCTGCATCTGATCTGGTAAGGTGATCCGGTTTGAGCAAGTGCGTACCGAGGGCGTGTTCCCTGGTGATTAGATCGCATGATCTTTAGGCAAACGGTATTAATTTGACGGAGGACCCCAAGTCACGTGGTTGAGTTATTGGCCTCCAAGGTCGGTTAAGCGACCCGCCACGTCACGGAATTATCCGTGTGCGACGGCCTACAATTCCACGAAGTCTGGTGGGAACCGAGACAGCTCCCCCCCCCCTAGTGGTCTTCTCACCCCACCCCCGGCCCGCAACAATATATTGCTTTAGCCCGATCTCTCAATGGTGAAGAATCACTTAAAAAATTATCGGATCCGAATCCAAATTCAGATCTTCACCAAAATCTAATCAATTCTTCCTTGTCACACACCGAACCTGCCCAGCAAATTTCATCCGGATCTGTCCACAACTTTTTGAGATATCCTGTACACAAACAGACCAACAGACAGACAAGCCGGTAGGCGACGATGGGTCGCCGAGCATGGAAACTATAAGATACAGAGCAAAATGGATGTCATATCGCGGATAGGGAATCACCTTAAGATTATGCATATCAAATCTCATCCAGTTCCATCTCCTGATAACTACTCGGTATCCATTTGAATGAAAAGTACCGAAAATGCGGTTTGAAATCGGAAATCCCCAAAGTTCGAGGGGGTGCTGTGGGTGAACAAAGATATAAATCGAAAATCCGGCTCGATCGTTTGTGCACAATGTATTCCAGACGATTCGTGTGAATTTTCATGACCATCCGACCATAACACTAGGAGGAGTAGCATTTGGCGCCAAGTCACCTCCAGCTCTCGCACATTATCGATTTTTGCACTAATTGACCTTTGACCCCTGACCGAAGCGAAATCGGTCAATATGTCCTGAGGCAAAGTTGTAGTACTCACTGAGTACCATGAACCTGCAAAGTTTCATTCGTATCGACGCACTCACCTGGTCGCTCGGGGGCCTTCAATTTTTGCCAATTTTCGCGCATACCCCATTTGTAGGGGGCGCTGCGCGTAAAATATTCCATGTATCACAAAAACCGGAATATATTTGATAGAGCATCACCTGTAGATCATTCGTGCCAAATTTCATAACCCTACGTGGGATAATGGCTTTCGGAATTGATTTCGCGTGAACGGTACCGATTTTGAAGGTTTTTCGGTTGTTGCTGGGGAACCAAAGCGTCCCTAGCAACCATCACAATTTCAAAAGCACTTGGTCATAAGATGTACCAACCACCCGAGTTTGGTCAAAATCCGCCCACGTTTACGACCAATTATGCTGATGACAAACGAACAAACAGACAGAATTACTGACAATAAGGGTCACCTATTTCGGTGACCCAACAAAAGGGGTGAAAACATAATCTCCTTCACCTTCGGTGGTGGAGGTAATGAGAATGGCACATCATGGTCCTCCTACTATTACTTTCCAATTGGTCACTGTCCTTGACAACAATACAAGTTTTCATTACGGACTCCAGGTGGAGAAAATAGGACCACACGTCCTGAAGCTCACCTGGATCAGGAGCAACAGTCATTCAACCTCCCCCCATCCCCTCCCCATAGGCCCCCTAAGACCCTGATTTTTTTTTTAATGCTGTGAATAAACTTTAGAACATCACGGGTGAACATCACATTTTGAGATGTTTACTAGTTAAAGAGTTGTATTGTACAAAAGTAATCATCACTCACTGTCCCTCCCTCATCATGTCTCTACAATGCCACCTCCTCTCCTCACTCATCCATATCAGCATCACCACCCCCCCCTCTCACTCTCCCACCCCACTCCCTCCCCTATATTACCCACTTCTCCCCGACTGTCAATGCTTCTTTCACCCTCCCCTCCCCCACCCCCTCCACGTTCCAATCGACACCTTCCCCCACATTATCCTCACCTCTCCAACCCCCCCAATCACTCTCACCTTTTATGTCTTAATTTAACTCCCCACTCCCCCCTCCCCCCGTGTGTTCACAGTTCCACAACACACAAGGACCTTTAACACAGGAGGCCATTGGGCCTGTCAAGTCTACGCAACACCCGACGACCATTAACCCCGACACGTCGGCCCGACCTCACCCCCCGCACAGTGATAAGTGGTGTTCACCGTTTTCCGCGCTTTGTTCCCCGTAACCTCCTCGGACATCGTTCATCCACACGAGGAGGGCCTGAAGAGGAGTCTCACACGTTCGACTCGTTCAACGTCTTCTTCCATTCAAACACGTGCTTCTTCTTCTTCTTTTTATCCTTCTTCTTCTTCTTCTCCCTATGCATGTTGTTGTTGTTTTACGTCTTTAAATTTTTTGTAAAGTTATTTTTGGTTTTAAAAGTTTGTAAAGTTCATATTGTGTGGAATTAAATGTGATTAAAATTATTTTATTGTTAAATACGTGAAGCTTGTGGCTGGGCGTGGCTTAAAAAAGGAAGGGGATCGCTTGGTGACGTCACGCATTCGAAACGTTCCGAATGAAGGTCCAAGTCGTTTTGGAATCGAACCCAGACTCAGCAACCACCCCACGTGTTTATACTTATAGTGGTGCTGGAATCGAACCCAGACTCAGCAACCACCCCACGTGTTTATACTTACTTGTGCCTGCCCGTAGGTGCGTGCCCGCAGGTGCGGACCCGTAGGTGCGTGCCCCTAGGTGCGTGCCCGTATGTGCGGGCCCATAGGTGCAGCTTCGTTCATTCACTCTCGTAAACGACGACTGGATTGGGGCATTATTTCAATGAGATCGGAACAACCGTATCATAAATGGCCATAACTTGGGAAACACCTGGGAAACATACTCAGGTCCCCAGCGTCAATTGTGACGTCATATCAAACGAAGAAGAATAATTGTGACGTCAATCGCGGGGGGGGGGACATTAATTGTTACATCATTCGTGACGTCATAGCACCGTGTCCTATCAATGGTTGACTTTGGTCATTGGTTGGGATTAATTAATAATTTGAACAATTAATTCAAACCTTGGGAAAACACAGCTTTCAAACCTTGGGAAACAGCTGAAACGGATGAAGAACGATAACAAACCTTGACAAGTCTGAAGACGACGATGGTTCACGAGCGGTATTTGACGATGTAGATTGTTTCAGAAGTCAAGGATGAGACAATGTGATAATTTTTGACCAAGTTATAAAAATGACCAACATGATGTGGTACGAGTGACAGGTTATTCGCTGCAAAATGTCGAAAACCCGGTTTCGTTCAACAACTTTCAAAATTTGACCTTTGCATAACCTTTAAAGGTCACAAAACAATGTGGACATTAAAATAAGGAAACAGAATATGTGCTATAGCTTATTGGAGTTAGTTCGTCGAAGAAGGTCGAAAACCCGGTTCGATTCCCACAACTTTGAAAATTTGACCTTTGTGATCTTTAAAGGTCAAAGGTCAAGGATTATGACCTTTGGTGCAAAACTTCCTCTGGAACATTCCAGGAACAATATAACGTCATATTGGCGATATGGCATTTCGCACTCATCGGATTATCCATACTTTGATGAACAACCTGGCTCGCTTGATGAACAAAAAGTAAAAACAAATTTGAAGGGGGTGCCACGGGCAAGGTGTTCGAGATAGAGCAAAATGGTTTCAAGACTTTAGGTGGGGAATGACCTCAAGATTATGCATTAAAAATATTGTCATCCTCGCTCTCAAAGTTTGGGCAGTCGGATGATTTTTATGTCAAAATCGCAATTTTCTAAGTTCGTGACCTTGTGACCTTGACCTTGGGAGGAAAATGAAAAATCAAGCTCCGTGGGGCTATGCACCACGTGGGGCTATGCACCACGTGGGGCCACCACGTGGGGCTATCCGTGGGGCTATGCAGGTGCCATTGGGCTAACCAAATACTGAAACCCCTGCCAGATTCGACAAAACCCCTCGGAGAAGATGCAAATTGAAATCGGCTTCCCCCTAAAAACACGTGGGCGGACCATGCCCATTTTCAGGAAAACACAACTCGATCATGATATAAACCTCCTCCCAAAATTTCATCAGGATCGGATCAAAACCCACGGAGCTGTGCTCGGGACAGACAGACAGACAGACAGACATACAGACAGACAGACACACAACAATAACGAATATAGTGGTCATTTTCGTGAAAATTTTTCGTGAAAATATTTTTTCGTGAACCAAAAAGGCACATTTTTCCCAGTGTCAATTGTCCCCAGTGTTAATTGTGACGTCATAGCAAACGAAGAAGAAGAATTGTGACGTCAATCGTGCAAAAAATTAATAAATAAACATTAATTGTGACATCATTCGTGATGTCATAGCACCATGTATTGTTATTGGTTGACAGATAAATGGCCGTAACTTGGGAACCGCTTATCCGATTAATATCAAACCTTGAAAAGGCACATCCGCGGGTCCTCAGCAATATTCCTGGCAAGTTTCAATCAGATCGGATCGTCAATCGTGCAAAAAATAAAATAAACAAACATTGTTTGTGACGTCATTCGTGACGTCAAAGCACCGTCTCTTGTCATTGGTCGACAGATAAATGGCCATAACTTGGGAACCGCTCGTCCGATTGATATCAAACCTTGAAAAGGCACATCCGCGGGTCCACAGCAATATTCCTGGCAAGTTTCAATCAGATCGGATCGGTGGTCGTCGAGAAACTGTGGTCGCATACATACACACACACACACACACACACACACACACACACACACACACACACAGATTGGTGGAATTATAGATAGATAGTGGTGCTGGATTGGAACCGAGACTCAGCACCCACCCCACGTGTTTATACTTATAGTGATGCAGAAATCGAACCCAGGCTCAGCAACCCACCCCACGTGTTTATACTTATAGTGGTGCTGGAATCGAACCCAGACTCAGCAACCCACCCCACGTGTTTATACTTATAGTGGTGCTGGAATCGAACCCAGACTCAGCAACCCACCCCACGTGTTTATACTTATAGTGATGCAGGAATCGAACCCAGACTCAGCACCCACCCCACGTGTTTATACTTATAGTGATGCAGGAATCGAACCCAGACTCAGCACCCACCCCACGTGTTTATACTTATAGTGATGCAGGAATCGAACCCAGACTCAGCACCCACCCCACGTGTTTATACTTATAGTGATGCAGGAATCGAACCCAGACTCAGCACCCACCCCACGTGTTTATACTTATAGCATAGACTCGTATAGACTCATGAGGGAGCACAGCTGATGTGTGATCAGAAAATCAACCCCCCCCCCCGCCAATCAGCGCGAGCCAGGCTGGATGGCTGTCACATCCAATCAGTAGGCACGTTTGGGGTCTGGGCCCCCCTGCGAAAAGTATTAAAAACTCCAAGCACGAGCTGCCCTGTTTAAGTCTTTTAAAAATTTGTACCAACTTACTGGTATCAGGGGCACTGTGACAGAGCCACACTTCCAGAAAATGATGAAACTTCCAGAAAAACAACAACAACACCTGCTAGAACTTTTAGGATTGAAGGACATGTGAATTGAATTGATGGTAAAAGAACCGGATAATTTCCAAATGAGAGAAAGAGAGAGAGAGAGAGAGAGAGAGAGAGAGAGAGAGAGAGAGAGAGAGAGAGAGAGAGAGAGAGATAGAGAGAGAGAGAGAGAGAGAGAGAGAGATAGAGAGAGAGAGAGAGAGAGAGAGAGAGAGAGAGAGAGAGAGAGAGAGAGAGAGAGAGAGAGAGAGAGAGAGAGAGAGAGAGAGAGAGAGAGAGACAGAGAGAGAGAGAGAGAGAGAGAGAGAGAGAGAGAGAGAGAGAGAGAGAGAGAGAGAGAGAGAGAGAGAGAGAGAGAGAGAGAGAGAGAGAGAGAGAGAGAGAGAGAGAGAGAGAGAGAGAGAGAGAGAGAGAGAGAGAGAGAGAGAGAGAGAGAGAGAGACAGCTGGGCTGTTCAGATAGTTGAGGCATAAAACTGTACGTGCACTCAGGGTAGACAAGGAGGTCGATGTGTGAGGAATCTGTTAGGGGGTAGAGCATCACCTGTGGTCAGGCTAGTCTCGTCCCGCTTACAGGGGAATTTGTGCATTGCGTTCCTCCAAGCCCGTCCCTCGGAGCACTGCACTGAGAGCGGAGGGTGGTGGGTTCTTCATAGAGGACTCCAAAGTGAAGGCCCGCTGGGCCGGTTACTGAGAGCGGATGAACCAGGCTGACCCACCTGCTGTTGAGTTGGATGTCAGAGGTATCACGATTCTTATTGCTCTCCCTCCAATCATTTGTGGAAACGCAGGCTGCGGTGAATGGGATAATGCTCCAGGGATCTGTGGCATCCCTGTTGAACTTCTCAAGGCTGGTGGAAATGCTGCACTCCTATCGTAGCATGCAGTTCTGTGCTCTGCCTGGAACACAGGCATCATCCCAACTGACTGGAAGAGGGGCCTTGTTGTCCTCTGAAAAGGGAAGGGTGATCGCCAGGATTGCAACAACTACTGAGGGGTGATGCTGCTCTCAGTGCTGGGCAAGGTCATTGCTCGGATAATTCTTGATGGGGTTCGCCACGATCTGCTTGATTACCAGCATCCAGAGCAGTCAGGATTTACACCAATGAGGTCAACGATTGACCGTCTTCTTGCTCTTCGGGTCCTCACAGAACGCAGACGACTTTCGGCAGGGGCTGCTTGCAGCCTATGTTGATCTCTACAAAGCATTTGATTCAGTGAATAGGGATGCCCTCTATAGAATTCTCGGTCTTTGTCGGGTGCCACCAAAAGGAATCAATCTGTTTTCTGAACAATACTCTAGTACTGAGAGTGCTGTGAGATGTGGTGATGCCACCTCTGACATTTCCAGTTGTTGCTGCAGTTTATCATAGGTGTGTACAAGCCCCCACACTTTTCAGCATTCGTAATGACTGGATTCTGGGGAGGATTTCGGAGAGAGATCAATCTGCGGTGCATCGTACGGGAATGTCAAGATGTCTGACGTTGATTTCGCACATGATGCAGTCATCTTTGTGGAGACACTGGATATTCTTATGGGGGCACTCGAGGTACTGAATGAGGAGTCAGAGGCTCTGGGATTACTGGTTTCCTGGGTCACAACTAAGATCCAGGCTTTCAATGGCATCTTGAATGCTGCTATCTTGTCTGTACCTGTTTGTGGTGAGGATGTTGAGGTCATTGAGACATTCACTTACCTTGGCAGTGATATTCATGCCTCCGCATGTTGTGAGCCAGAGGTGAATAGACGTCTGGGTCGGGCCTGGGGAGTCATGGATTCACTGCATCATGGGGTGTGGCACTGTCGGTACCAATGCACAAGGACGAAAGTCTGAGTCTTTAAGTCCTTTGTGCTTCCAGTCTTGTTCTATGGATGTCAGATTGGACTCTGACCAAGGATCTGAGATGGAGATTTAACTTCTTCAGTACCAGGTCTCTTTGGAGAATCCTTGGCTATTGCTGGTCAGACTTTGCGTCCAACAAGCGGATGCTGAGAGAGACTCAAATGAGATTTGTTACCTGCATAGTCCGTGAGCATCAGCTGCTGCTGTCTGGACATGTGGCTCATTTTCCTGATGCTGATGCTGCTCACCAGATTCTCTCAGCAAGAGAGCCTCGTGAGTGGAGGCCAACGGGCCGACCACATTCCTCGGGACCGGCATCTCAATAATATGGGAATGGGCTATAATAAGGTATCTACCTGGGGGATGGCCAGACAGATGTCCCTGGAATACCAGCGGAATGTGGACGCAGCGACGCGCTGCTCCGGTGCATGCTGCCATACCTGATCTGACTGTTGTCTGATGCCCAGATTCAATTTGGAATATTTGGCAAGAACAAAGTGTTATGCAAAAGGCATCTTATTGATTGGCCTATCGAGTATTTCCGTCTTCAAATCCAAAACGAAACCTCCGTTCTGATTTTGCACTGCAGAGGCTATTAAAATGTAATCCTTGAGTTAGAACACCTTCGTTCAAGACCTATTGGTAATTTAATTTTTCTATGTGATGTAAAACTTCAGTTATAATTATCAGATGACTTTATTCAGCTATCATATATCGGTTAAGGTTCGTAATTATCACACCTGTATCCTTCAATACCTTTTGACATGCAAGGTGCATGATCCAAACTTCTAACTTTAGCTTCTTTCCTTCTAACATAACTGCCTTCTTACCTTACGAACCTCCATGTGAGATTCTTTCATAAAATCATGGGGAGGGGGGAGGATCTTCAAACGATAGCAAGTTTATTCGTACTGTATCCTCTTTGTTCTCAATAACTTATTGATCGATTGGTCTATCTAGCGTGACATCCGTGATGACGTTGTGGGTTATACAAATGAGACACTTGCTCATGCATACTCCCATTCTTGGTTTGCGGTGTCACATTATCTGACATTTGGGAAGAAACCAAACTTCTGTTTTCTTTTGTGACCATCTCATACTGTCTTTTAAAACGGTTCAATGCTTTGTTTTTTTTTTAGTTTTTTCTTTCCTCCCACTTGGTAAGTGGGAGGAAAGTATGTTTTTTTTTTCCTTGTATGTTTTAGTACCAAGCAGATGTCACACTGAAAAACTTTTCAAACTTTTTGGAGCACTTCCTTCAGCCATGGAAATGCAGCGGTTGAATACATATCACACCATGTGCACGTATTTCATTTTTTATTTTTTTTAATGTCTCAGCCCAATATTTTGTTGCTGAATGAATTTGACCGTCCATGGAAGAGTGGATTTGAAATGTCATTGGACTTATAATGTGATTCTTTAATCATCTTGTTTACTTGCTTTGTGGATCGGCTCCGAACTCAAAGACAATGACCTCGGAAAGTCCAGGTGCTGGTGGAAGCAAATATAGTATGACAATGACAGATGTAGTGTTTATTGTTCCACCAAATTTTTTTTTCCAAACTTTCATTGAGTTTTCTTTCTCTGCACTGCTTTGTATTTATCTCATCGTGTAGTTGTACCACAGGGCGTTTTAGCAGACAATATTGGGAGAAGAAATTATATCAACGAGTGCATGCCCGTACGTGCGTGGCCGTATGTGCAAAAAAAAAAACTTTCGAACAACCACACAGGCCGTTCCTTCGCTCTCGTAAACGACGACTGGATCGGGGCATTGTGTTTATCTATAAATGCGCATAAGAAATCGAGAAATTATTAGAATACAGTAAGTCATCACTATCCAGAAGTAGTGCGTGCCCGTACGGAATGTTCACATGCAATCCACGAATTATCGCTTGTATTGAAGTAACAACTGCTGTGATACTTACACACACAGAGTTAATTAAAATCAAAATCAAAATCAAGTTTACCTCCCTGTCTTTGCCAGCCATGACATTGGCTGCCATTGATCATTGCCACTCCTTCGCCACGGTGATGCGACAGGGGAGGATTTGTAGGAGACCTGAAAGTACAGTGTCATTAGGTATTCCATGTTCGAATTGTTTTCGTTTTAATTGGGAGAAGAAATTATATCAATTATGAATCTCCAACAATGTCTAATCATTCCATACATTATCTGCCAAAGCAGAATTACAAGCATACATATTTTTATTGAAGGACCACCGTCACAAATTGGTGGTTGGTTTGACAAGTGAAAAAGACAAAATGGTCTCAAGTTACACATTACGATGATTTCTTCTTTTAAAGATGCATTTTTATTTCCATTGAACTCCATCGCACGTCATTACGAATCCAAGGTTGACTTGCATTTAGTATGAGCATCAGTACTACTGTAACCTTAATGTCCCTTGACTGTGATGGTCAGTTGGGTGCTGGGAAGGCAAAGAAAGCCATCATGACATTACAGTGGGCATCACAAGCCAGTGGTTACCTGTCTCTTCTCCAAGTGTAGCAAAATTGGGAATTTTTTATTTGTCCGGGTTATGACACACAATGGTGTTCACTTTTCAAAAGGTAGCAAATGATCCTCTAAGTTGCACTGAGTCCTCATAAATGTAAGCAGACGGAAAAGCCAGCTTAACATGCCTTCTAAAAAGGGTGGCGCTTTCTATGTAAAGAATCAGGACAACAATTTGTAATCCTCTTCTGGCAGGAATGGAACCCATTAAAATGGACAATTTAAAGGCAAGTACACTGCTGATAAAAGAAAGCTACCTTTGGAAATAGCGAGCAACTGAGCAAGAAATGCAGCTGGAACTCTCTGTGCAGCAACATTTTACAACAACCCATAGGGTGGACCTGATTTCCGCAGCACAATCGCATGGAACAGGTCACTCTCCACCCGACGTTTCAGGAATGCATCTTCATCATCTTCATCATCTCCTGGAAATCGTGAGTCACGGGGCAGTTTTGACAGCGTGCTGTTCATTCTTACACACCCATCCACGAAATCCCCTCCCAGCACACGTTGGAGGAACAGCACATGCAAAGATAAAGCCAAGGCATTTGACACGAGTTCAGTCAAACCCACATTTCAACTTTCAACTCTTTCACAAGGGTGCATCACAGTGGTGTTGCCGAAATACATGCTCGAAACTCCGCACTCCAGTGACAGACATCTATGTGGGTGGTAGGTTTTTTTTGTGCAATGTAAATACTCTGATACTATTATTACAAATATTATTTTTATTTTATTGATGTCTTTAAATGTGACGACACAACGAATTCCTGAAGAGGACATTTTTGCACTATGTGATGCATTGCACTGGCAGAATGGCAAAGAGGTACGTGCACTCACTCACTCACCTCTAATCCGTCGAGCCTGGGTTTTCTAGCCTGGGTTTGAATCCCGACCCAGCTATAAACTGACATCGTGGTGTCCCACAGGCAGGGTGATTCATCAATGTGTGTGTGTGTGCTATCCCTCGGATGGACGTTAAACTGGGCGTACTGTCTGCCAGCATTATTTGGTGGACGTGAAATATCCCACGGTGTCCTCCACGAAGAACAAGCGACCTATCGTCGGCACCATGAACAAATTACAAATTCTTGCCCCAACTACTGCTGGGAAGGCAATGGCAAACCACTCAGTGTATAACCCTTGCCAACAGAGTTGAAACAGCGCTGATACTCTGTAACAGAGTATGGTACATCTGAATCACAATGATATGCATTTCAATTTTACAATATGTTGGTGGATCGAAAATATAAAAGATATTAAGGGATCGTCTGTGTGCAGACATGATTTCCTGCATTGCCACTGTGCTCAGTACAGTAAGCAGCCGGTAATCTGGCCATAAACAATGTGGATGATACTATAAATGGATGTTGCCCAAGGCTCATTTCCTGTTTGGGGTTGCAGTCTGAGTGACAAACAAGCAGCACTGCTCTTACATAAAGAAACATCTGCGTTAATGATAAAGTTGTGTTGTGGGAAGATGTGTTGTATGACATCACCACCCAGAGTCCTTTCCACATTTGGGAATTAGGATGATACACAAAGTACATTCCTCAATTCACAACTTAATTACAATAACCCAAGATGTCCAAATGGGGCATCTCATTTTCAGAGAAAGAATTGAGGAAGGAGGCCCTCTTGTGAGCATAGTTTAAAATGTGTATATATATATATATATATATATATATATATATATATATATATATATATATATATATATATGTGTATATATATATATATATATATATATATATATATATATATATATATATATGTGTGTAACATAAGAAATATAAATATCTATAGATATTTATATTTATATATTGTCGTGTCCAGGGGGATTTAAACACCGACCTGGACAGATGGCCAAACTTCTCCCTTGGAGGCCGACAGTCAAGACTCGGAGATTAATGCGTGCGCAGGAAAACAGTAAAGCAATGAACCAGAACGGCATAAATACACAAGACACAAGCAAATCGAATTAACGAAATAATAATTTAACAACAATAATCAAATCTATCTATAATTCCAGCAATCTCTGTGTACATGTGTGTGTATGTGTGTCTGTCTGTCTGTTTGTCTGCGACCGCTGTTTCTCGACGACCGCCGGTCCGATCGGATTGAAACTTGCCAGGAATATTGCCGGGGCCCTGCGGATGCGCCTTTTCGAGGTTTGATATCAATCAGACGAGCGGTTCCCAAGTTACGGCCATTTATCTGTCGACCAATATCTGCGAGAGAGGGGGATGAGAGTGGGGGCGAGAGAGAGGGGCGAGAGGTGGGGGGAGAGAGGAAGGGCGAGACTAGGGGGGCGAGAGGGGGCGAGAGAGAGGAGGCGAGAGAGGAGGATGAGAGAGGGGCGAGAGAAAGGCGGATGAGAGTGGGGGGGGGCGAGAGAGGGGGGCGAGAGAGGGGGGGCGAGAGAGAGGGGCGAGAGGGCTGCACATATTGGCACTCACCTATAAGCACGCACCTATGGACCCGCACCTACGGGCCCGCACTGGTCTGTACAATAACGATAATTCAAATTATAGTAACTTGTATGTGCCTGTAAAAAAAAAAATATATATATATATATATATATATATATAAATAAATAATAATAATAAATAAATAAACCACACAAGCCGTTTCTTCGCTCTCACGTGCCCGTACGTGCGTGACCCGGAAGTTCGATATTATTCGCAGTTACGATTATTCTCAATTTAGTTTTAATACCCAATTATTCAATTAGCGCCAACGTATTTTACCTTTTTGCAATGTCGTGGCAAGGAAAAACAAAAAGAGAAGAGAAGAGAGAGAAAAAAAATTTACTTTCTGGTTCGGAGCACACCAGCACTCTGATGTTACTGAAATTTATACACCGTCCAATATGAAAACGATCATTACTTGAGGCATTGTGTTTATCTATAAATGCGCATAAGAAATCGAGAAATGATTAGAATACACGAAGTCATCACTATCCGGAAGCCCGTACGTTGTAACCCGTAATGGGGAACGCGGCTGTGCTTCCCTTCCCCATCGGCCACGCCCACGCAACAACGTGTCTTGCCATTGGTTTGGTAAATAAATGGCCATAACCTGGGAACCACTTGTCCGATTAATATCAAACCTTGAAAAGGCACATCCTCAGGTCCCCAGCAATACACCTGGCAAGTTTCAATTAGATCGGACCAGAGGTTGTCGAGAAATGGCGGTCACACACACACACACACACACACACACACACACACACACACACACACACACACACACACACACACACACACACTGCTGGAATTATAGATAGATGAAAAAAAAACGGTGAGATAACCTAAAATCTAATTCTAATTCTAGTTGAGGCACCTCCACACAGACTTGAATACAGACAAGGGGACAGGCAATAAATCAAAATAATTCCTTTTTTATTTTGGCACTAAGCTTTGGGTCGAGGCAAGATGGTCTTTATGGAACGGCGATTGAAGCGCTTCATGGGCACACCCAACAAAATGGTGCCAAGCCGTTCGTCAGGCAGTGTCGAAATGGCGCTCGACGTCACGGCTCACGAGAGAGAGAGAGAGAGCGCCTTGAGCACACAAAAAAAAGAAGAGAAAAAGGTGAGGGGTGGAGGTGAGGCTCGTAAAGAGAATGACTGCTTAATGCCCGAACACATGCACAGAAATTAGCTCATGTCAGAACAGCTGAACACACAATCACACAACAGAGTTTATAAAGTAATCCACTGGCACATCTGCAAAAACGTTGATATCCCAGTTCCAGAAAATTTGTGAGAACATGAACCAAAAGTAATCACTGAAAACATGGAAGTACCTACCACTCACGTACGACCTAATGATCCCATCAAGCGTGAATATCGAAAACAAAGCGTTGCGACCAGATATCACACTTAGGTACAAAAAAAAAGAGAAGAAGGCATTGCTGATTGATGTGTTAATACCAGTGATTTTGGTCTAAACGATGCAGAAATCAGGAAAATGACCAAACACCAAGACCTCAAGAATGAAGTAAGAAGATCCTGTTAGCTGAAGAATGCCAAATTTGTACCAGTGATAGCTGGACCTACAGGAATGATGACAAAGAACCTCGCAGAGATATTTAGCACAGGGCAACACCCCAAGGTGCTCACCTGGTCGTGGCTGAATAAGATAATCAGGCAACCACTGGTAGGCATGGATGACCCACAAAATATATAATGGAGAAGAAAGTAAATACCTATGGATTTTTTTTTTAATGCAATGAACAAACTTTGGTACAACATGGGTGATAAAGGTTGTGGTCAAGTTTCATCGAATTTGTGTGTGTGGTTTCAGAAAAGAAAGCAAATACATATTTTGGGGGGCAACTCCCCTTGCAATGTTTTAGACCCCAATTTTTCTGATGTCATGAAGAAGCTTTGGAACATCACAGTTGATGAAGGGTGTGGTGAAGTTTCGTCGGAATTGTGTGTGTGTAGTTTCAGAGAAGAAGTTGAAAGTATTTGTGGACGGACGACGCACCATCACAGAAGCTCCCCGTAACGTTCCAGGTGAGCTGATAATCAAACATTGGTGTAGTTTTTTTTTCACAATTGTGAGTATCTCATTCGCAGATCCTTTTGAACCCTGCTCGTACATCGGTGATTGCTACCTTGTATCTGTTTATTCAAGGGAAAAACATCGGAAAACAAATTAACATGAAATAACTTGAATACTAAAAATGGTTGAGACATGAAAACGACTTGGTTGTGGCATGAAAGAACTTTCGGATTGAGTGATTCACCATGATGTGATTTTTGACCCCGCTGTCGACGACAGATGAATCACTGATAGGTTGTGGTGTTCTGCTCTGGCTCTCTGATGGGATATTACATTGCTGTAGGATGTTTGTGGATGTTACAGTGAGGCAGCCACCCGGTCGGTCATCAAATGAGCCCATTCTTGCAGGACTCTCTCCAAGCTCGCAAACACACGGATATAAGACTAATTCTGAAAGGGCATCAGATCGATCCTTGCTCTATCATATGATAACCTCAGTCTTGTCGTGGGCCCAAAGGTGGGTGTGGTAGAGAGTTTTGTTTTGAATGAGTTTGTGGTCTTGTAAAGTGGGGGTGTGAGGGGGCAAGCCTTTTATGAGGATCAAGGGGTTTTATCCACCAGAAATGTTTTAACATTTTTTAAAACCAGAAGTGTTTTCCTGCATTTTCTGGACCTCCCTGGACTGCATTTTTCATTTATTTTATTTTCATTTTACAGTAGTTGGTGCCAGATGTTTGTAAACACACTGTGTACGCCGAAGCGATGCGTCTTCGCCTGTGGTCGTAATAATAATAATGAATATTAATAATAATAATAATATTGGTATGTCACTGTGTGGTTTACACGTGATAAGCTTTCTTTTAGGATTACCCTGAAAGGGTTAATATTGTTGCGGTCTTCGCGCCCGCCGGCGTGCGACGGCCACGTAACTCGAATCGCGGCACGTCGCCCACCGGACGGACAATCCAGTCGTGACCCTCTCGGACTAACGCCGGGAACCAGTCACGGGTGGACCTTTCGGTCTCACCGCCATCGAGCCAATCAGCCCCCGCGTGGGATAGGGTTGCTCGCCAAATTCGAACTACCTAAGTACCCACGCGGAGGGTAGACCGGGCGATCGCACCTCGCCGCAGGTCGACTTTGGACACGGGCCACTTAAGCGACCCGTTCCGTACTATCAGAATAACCGAGCGGTGTTATCGTCGACCTCGACGGTTCGATTAATTATCGGGCGTATTCAGCCCACTACCAACCCTTTACGTGAAGCAAGATGGGGGTTCAATGGAGGAAAAGACGAAGCGAAGCGGGAAACAGTTCAACAATAAAGCACATTTATTCGCGACGAACGGAAAGCACACAAATACAATTCCACCAAATGCACACAAAAAAAGAAAACACAATTCCATTTACACAAAAAGCAAACATAAAAGTGAAAACACAGTGCAGAGCTAATACCGACTACCGAGCACACGGCAACACTTATACAATTCTACTTCACAGACGGCGCCGACAACACATACCCAAAACCAAGGAAAAGAAATACCCTCAAGAATGAGGCGGCCTGGGGCCGAGACCGGGTCGGGCCTACCCGTCTGGTGATGAGACGCGGAGCGGCGATGGCCCCGCAACCCGCGGGCCTCGTGGACAGTGCCTGGCAGGGGTGGGAACGGGGCCCCCTTGGTCGCACTATCTCAGCGCGGGGGGAAACAGGAGGGGGTTGCTGATGCTCGGGGTATAGAGGATCTTTATTATACGCGACGAGCGTCTCCACCTCGGCCAGGTCGCGCTGTCGGCCTCCTTCGGGTGCAGCTTCCTGCACGACGCGAGCACCCCCTCGTCCGCCCTCGCCGCCTCTCCACAGCTCGTCCCCTCCGTTCCGACTCCAACGCACACGACGAGCAGCTCCACCGCCCGCGAAGTCTTGACTCTCTGTTCCGACTCCTTCTCGTTCTCCTTCTTCTGACTCCCTCTCGTTCTCTTTTGCGACCCTCTTCGTTCTGCTGACTCTCCTCTTCTCGTTCCGACCCTTACGACTCCTTTGACTGACGAACACCGTCCTTTTATCCCCCCGTAACTTCGCCTTTGACCCCCTCCCTTTGACCTTTCAACTCGCTCCCCATTGGCCCGAGAAAAAGTGGGCGTGAAGGCTTTTTGATCCACAAATTTGCATATATCGATCGCCCTGGGGGCGGGGCCAATTCGCCCCTCGCTCACCGATTGGACGGCAAAAAGTGGGCGTGTGTCGTTTTCGATCCGTTTTTGAAGCAGAAAATCCGTGATTTTGTACACGCTGTTCAACGTGCGCCCTACACGAGTCCAGCATCGGTGCCCATGAGTGGCGCGAGATGACGGTGATGCGATGGTGGCGAGTTGTGACGGTAAAGGTCATGGCGGTTGTGGTGAAGCGGCGTTGTGGTTGGTGGTTGTTGTTGTGGTTGTGATGGTGGCGATTGGTCCAAAATAAAGATAGTAAAAGAAAAACGGCTATCCTAAAGAGTCGCAGCACGTATAAATGACATGTATTCCCACTAGACAACGGGTTTGGGCCTAACTACACATGCACTTACCGAGATACCTCACCTAAGGGACCTGAATGGTGGTTTGCGAATCTGGTAACCACAACACTACCCCCTTCCCTTTTTACAGACTCGTCCCGAGTCGTCAAATTTTCGTGTGCCATCATGTGTAGTTTTCCCCTAGTACACTTTACCTACGGATCCCTGAGTGCGACATTCATGGTATTCGTGTCCCCAAAATAAATAACCTGAGGGCTGCGTAACTACCTAAACAAACTCACTCACACGGACGACTTAAATAAAATTGCCGGCGCTAAGACATACATGCCGGGGGCGCACTCATATGTACAGTACATCTTAACCTTAACTTACAAATTTTACACTAAACCATGGCCCAGGATCATTGAACTCTGCAAAAGAAAAGCAGTTAGCAGGGAGCCAGGCTGCCCGCATGCAGTCTCTGGCTCAAAACAATGCAGGTGACAGGGAACGTGGCTGGCTGCTCACACGCAGTCCAAGGCCTTCCCTTTTGAACTGAACGCAGTGAACCACAACGGTGCTTGGGCTGCACAACGCAGTCTCCGTGCCAGCTCAAGTGGCACACGCAATGAGCACAACGAATGAATGCATGGACACAAACACGGTGCACGGGCTGCCACTGCAGGCCCGTGTTGTAGCTGCCAACAGGGCAGTTCTCGCAGCTTGCAAACTGTTGCCTTGATCCTGGCGCACATGGAAATGAACAGGGGGGGCAAAGCAAAAATTGAACGGGGCTGGTGAACGTGGGCAGTGGGCATGGCAAAGGTGGCAGGCAAACACAGCCCGCAGAAGAAGGCCGCTGCAGGCAAACACAGCCCGCAGATGAACTGGCCGGCACAGGCCTTGCAGAAAAAACAGCCAGCAGATGAAGTGGGCCGGCACAGGCCTTGCAGCACAGCAGCTGCAGACGATCCAGCCGGCACAGGCCTCGCAGCAAAACACGGCCAGCCGATGGCACAGGCCTTGCAGCAAAACAACAGCTGCCGATGAAGTTGGCCGGCCTCCGCCTCGAAGAAAAACACGGCCAGCCGATGAAGTTGGCCAGCCTTTGCCGTTCAGTGGAGGTTGGTGGAGGGAGTGCGGTGGTGCTGGCCACTTGGAAGGCGGGCTCGGACCTACCTACCTGTCTCCCTCCCAACCTATCGCCTTTGCCTGTCACTGTACATACCCACTCCCTTAATTTGTGAAAAACCAATTTAGCCCCAACTTATTTTTTTGTTGTTTTTATTTTTACTTCCCCACTATAAATCGTCCCCTAACCCCCTTTATCGTCCTTGTTCGGCTAACCTATTCTGTCACCTAGCCTACTCCCAACCCCTACGTTCCCTTCCCGGAGGGGAACAAGGGAGAGCTAACGTCCTGTGTCGAGGCCCACCGAAGCCTCAGAATGGCCTCCCCAGAGTTCGGCGATCTATAACCAAAGTGGGTCCAGCGGCCCACAACGACAGCGGGGGGATGGATGGTGCGGAGGGGTACATCTCCTAATCTACCCTAACCATTAACTCTTAAACTACCCCGGGGCTTTCAACAAGCGCCTCTCGCTTAAACTATTGGTTCTAACAACCCAGATTCCCGTCGCCTGTGTTGGTGTCCTCACAATTTCGGGCCTCGCCCCCCAATTTTCTCTCCGTGCCCTCACACGGTCTCCTGGCTGGGACACGTGGCTCCCTCCGGCAGGCACGACCCTCTGCCGAATCTCCCGCTATGGCACCCCCGGGCACTACACTGCCTCCGAGCCTACCAGCTCCCTAACACCGGGGAGTGTCCCCCATGCCACCTCCTGAAACGCACACGTGGCAGGCCGGCCTCCCGGGCCCCTTTCCGAGGGTCACCTGTGCACACTGCACTGCCCACGCGGCTAATGGCGCCCCGGGCCCCCGCACCAAGCAGGCGCACCCATGCCCACTACTCTATCCCGGCCCCCCATGGGCCCCGCCAGCCTACCGCGGCCGACTAGCCTGGTGCCCGGGGTACCCACTCAGCGATACTCACCTTTCGCAGCCACGCTCCCAAGCCCGTCAACAGGGCTCCTGCACCCCTCCAAATGGGTCTCGAGCCTACTTTCCCACCAACAGCAAAACGACCTCCATTTTTCAATTTGACTAACCCAGCTAACTCACTCTACACTGACCCCGGGGTCCCTTGGGCGGGAGTCACTCCTCCCCCCAATCACTCATCGCACCATGCATTCCCCATTCACTCCACTCACACAGACCCGCTGGCCTCACTCACTCAACAAGTACTCACCTCACAACTCACCAACTCTTCAACACACACACCGCTGAACTCTGCCATCCTTCTAACTACATCCCCTAACTAACTCGTGCTCCCACGTCGTCCCTTATACTACAGCACGTTCCATTTAACACTACGTAGCTAAACTACGTCCCCTCTACACATTCACAAGTCTGTCACTGTCTCCAAATAATCCCATTAATCAATTTTATTTCCCCACCTAAAGCTCACTAAATCCCTCTAACTAATCCATTCCACGGACTCCATGAGGACTTACCCCTGCCCCATGAAGTCGGTCTAACTAAGCTAACCCTTCCCCCTAACTAGTTTTCCATCCTGTGCCCAGGTCAAGGGGGGTCTTTCACCCCTTGCCCAGGAATCCTGTACACCCGAAAGTGAGGCTTGCTTTTTCTTTTTTTTTTTTTCCATGCGCAGCACCTGCGCGGCAACTCAGAGCTCGCGCACTTTGCACCTGCCCGTGACGTCATGCAGCTGCACGTGTTCCTCGTCCCTCCTTGGACGGTACCATCCGGCAGAGATACCCCTCCTGCCGGATTCCAACCACACGTGCAGCCATGACGTCACCGTGCGCAAAAAAAAAACACAAGCCCCACGTCTCGAGGGGTTCCCCACGCGAACACATGTGCTTTGCCCGTTGGAGCTGAACACACACGATCGCGTGGAGAACCCGTCCGGTCCAAATCCATTTACCTGCCTAAACTTTGTCCGTCCGCGGGATCGGCAAATCCACCGCGTGCGTTTCCGGACCGGGACTTCACTCTCGCAAGCGAGCACGTGGCGGTCTCGTGCGTTGCACAGCACGAACCGCGTGCTCACTGCTGGGCGAACCCGGCACGGTCCCCGAAACAACTACAGCCGCTACTCGGCTTTCTCTCCTCTCATGTCGCCTTCGTCGTCGCCATTCAACCCACGCACACCTGCGTGTTACGACGCACACAGTCCACTCCATCACATTCACACGGGGAGACGCGGCTGCGTGCTCCCGCATGCCGACCGACATCTCCCTCTCATACCGCTCTCTCACACACACGGTCTCCTTTGCACACAGCGACCTTGCACACGGCCGTTCACTCACGCGTGCGGGGGCACTCACCCGCGGTGCCTCACTCATACTCCGCGCCTCACTCACACACGCGGGGGCACTCACCCGCGGTGCCTCATCCATACACACGGCGACACTCACACACGCGGTCTCTTCCACACACGGTGCCTCACCCACACACGCGGGGGAACTAACCCGCGGTGCCTCACTCATACTGGCCGTTTCATCCACACACGGCGTGCTGGGAAGCACGCACTCCGGCACCATCGCCACCACACCACTCACACACGGGGTCGCTTCCACACACGGGGTCGCTTCCACACACGGTGCCGCACTCACACCTTGCACCACACACACAGGGACAACCACACTGGGGATTCGTGTCCCCACAAGGGTCTCCGGGGCCTCTATACCCCCCAAGCTCTCCGTGCACCCGTCCACAGCACTCCTCCCCTCAACCTCGCAAAGCACGACCGAACTCACCTGGTCGTGACTCGCCTCAAGGGGGCAGACTCCCTCCCCTCGTTCCTGGAGGAGGCCATCCCGCTGCTCGCACCGGGTCCCTGCACGGTCCGCGAGCTCACCCCCATTATCCTCCACTACCTCCGTGTGTGTGTGTGCGTCACTTACCCCGTCTTCATCGTGCAGTCTTCCCTCTATTTTTCCTGTCTCCCGTGTCTCTGCCAACTCTTCACCCTTTACCTCCCTTGTCTCAACTATTATTTCTGTTGTCGTCACCTCGTGTCTCGTCTCACACGTTTTGGTCTCCCCATTTAATTTTTCCCTTTCGGTCATCGTCACGACCCTCGCCCAACACGTTCCACGAATTATTTTTTTACCCGCCTCCACCGCGGGCCTGTCAGCCGTTGCACCCCCACCCAGCTCGTTTGCTCCCACACGTGAAGTCGCCATTCCCAGCTCCTGGTCACGGCCTTCATGCCCGCCTCTGCAGGCATCGGCCCATGTTCTGCGTCTCACCCCGCAGCTCTTTCATTTCTTCCCTCATTTGCTGTGTATTCGCATCCATCGTCGTTTTCACTTCATTCATTTGCTTGTTCATTTCGTTTTTCATTTCATTTGTATTTGTATCCATCTTTTCGTTCATGCCTTTCATTTCGTTTTTCATTTCATTTGTATTTGTATCCATCTTTTCGATCATTTTCGCATTCATCTTTTCGTTCATTGCCGCCAGCATGGCGCATAGCTGGGCCATGTTGGATGCACTCAGCTGAGTCGTTTCGGCAAGGGTTGGGGAAGGGTTTTGGTATAGAGGGGGGGGGGAGGTGCCACACACCGCGGCCGCTGCCGCACCCACCTCGGGCCCTGGGTTCAGTTGGGCGAGTCCGTGTTCCTGCACAATCAACATTTCCTGCTCGGGGATTCCATCCTGGACCATGGACTCTACATTATTACACATATACATTTCTAATACCCCCGGCTCCCGCTCGCCTTGAGACGCCATCTTGCTTCTCGTGAAGGGTTAATTTGCTCGCTCGTAATTTGGAGGGAATCGGGGGTCGCTTCTCTCACCCCTGGACCGATTCCCGTAAATTTAGCCGGAGACAGGAGAGCCCGTTTTCCTGTTCTCCGATACCAGTGCCGCGAGGAGGGCGATGAATTTGTATCCCACTCCTGACACCAGTGTTGCGGTCTTCGCGCCCGCCGGCGTGCGACGGCCACGTAACTCGAATCGCGGCACGTCGCCCACCGGACGGACAATCCAGTCGTGACCCTCTCGGACTAACGCCGGGAACCAGTCACGGGTGGACCTTTCGGTCTCACCGCCATCGAGCCAATCAGCCCCCGCGTGGGATAGGGTTGCTCGCCAAATTCGAACTACCTAAGTACCCACGCGGAGGGTAGACCGGGCGATCGCACCTCGCCGCAGGTCGACTTTGGACACGGGCCACTTAAGCGACCCGTTCCGTACTATCAGAATAACCGAGCGGTGTTATCGTCGACCTCGACGGTTCGATTAATTATCGGGCGTATTCAGCCCACTACCAACCCTTTACGTGAAGCAAGATGGGGGTTCAATGGAGGAAAAAGACGAAGCGAAGCGGGAAACAGTTCAACAATAAAGCACATTTATTCGCGACGAACGGAAAGCACACAAATACAATTCCACCAAATGCACACAAAAAAAAGAAAACACAATTCCATTTACACAAAAAGCAAACATAAAAGTGAAAACACAGTGCAGAGCTAATACCGACGACCGAGCACACGGCAACACTTATACAATTCTACTTCACAGACGGCGCCGACAACACATACCCAAAACCAAGGAAAAGAAATACCCTCAAGAATGAGGCGGCCTGGGGCCGAGACCGGGTCGGGCCTACCCGTCTGGTGATGAGACGCGGAGCGGCGATGGCCCCGCAACCCGCGGGCCTCGTGGACAGTGCCTGGCAGGGGGTGGGAACGGGGCCCCCTTGGTCGCACTATCTCAGCGCGGGGGGAAACAGGAGGGGGTTGCTGATGCTCGGGGTATAGAGGATCTTTATTATACGCGACGAGCGTCTCCACCTCGGCCAGGTCGCGCTGTCGGCCTCCTTCGGGTGCAGCTTCCTGCACGACGCGAGCACCCCCTCGTCCGCCCTCGCCGCCTCTCCACAGCTCGTCCCCTCCGTTCCGACTCCAACGCACACGACGAGCAGCTCCACCGCCCGCGAAGTCTTGACTCTCTGTTCCGACTCCTTCTCGTTCTCCTTCTTCTGACTCCCTCTCGTTCTCTTTTGCGACCCTCTTCGTTCTGCTGACTCTCCTCTTCTCGTTCCGACCCTTACGACTCCTTTGACTGACGAACACCGTCCTTTTATCCTCCCGTAACTTCGCATTTGTACCCCTCCCTTTGACCTTTCAACTCGCTCCCCATTGGCCCGAGAAAAAGTGGGCGTGAAGGCTTTTTGATCCACAAATTTGCATATATCGATCGCCCTGGGGGCGGGGCCAATTCGCCCCTCGCTCACCGATTGGACGGCAAAAAGTGGGCGTGTGTCGTTTTCGATCCGTTTTTGAAGCAGAAAATCCGTGGTTTTGTACACGCTGTTCAACGTGCGCCCTACACGAGTCCAGCATCGGTGCCCATGAGTGGCGCGAGATGACGGTGATGCGATGGTGGCGAGTTGTGACGGTAAAGGTCATGGCGGTTGTGGTGAAGCGGCGTTGTGGTTGGTGGTTGTTGTTGTGGTTGTGATGGTGGCGATTGGTCCAAAATAAAGATAGTAAAAGAAAAACGGCTATCCTAAAGAGTCGCAGCACGTATAAATGACATGTATTCCCACTAGACAACGGGTTTGGGCCTAACTACACATGCACTTACCGAGATACCTCACCTAAGGGACCTGAATGGTGGTTTGCGAATCTGGTAACCACAACAATATCATTAAAAAAAAATTATAAATTGGCATACTCAAATGTGACAGTAGTGACGATTATATTTGAACTACTGTACATTAAAAATCCTATTTTGTGAGAAAGCAAAAACTAATTTTTTACTGTTTTTGTTACCAGTGGAGGCATGGAAGTGCTTTGGAGAGATGGCAGTGGGGTTGTTAACCAGATTGTTTAATAAAGTCTTGGAAAGTGAGAGGATGCCGGAGGAGTGGAGATTAAGTGTACTGGTTCCGATTTTCATGAATAAGGGTGATGTGCAGAGCTGTGGAAATTACAGAGGGATAAAGTTGTTAAGCCACACCATGAAGTTGTGGGAAAGAGTAGTGGAAGCTCGGTTGAGAGGAGAGGTGACGATCTGTGAGCAGCAATATGGGTTTCTGCCAGGAAAGAGCACCACTGATGCGATGTTTGCTTTGAGAATGTTGATGGAGAAGTATAGGGAAGGCCAGAAAGAGTTAGATTGTGTGTTTGTGGATTTAGAGAAAGCTTATGATAGGGTGCCAAGAGAGGAGTTGTGGTATTGTATGAGGAAGTCGGGAGTGGTGGAGAAGTATGTGAGGATCGTGCAGGATATGTATGAGGACAGTGTGACAGCGGTGAGGTGTGCGGTAGGAATGACGGACCGGTTTAAGGTGAAAGTGGGATTGCACCAAGGATCGACTCTGAGCCCTTTCCTGTTTGCAATGGTGATGGACAGGTTGACGGACGAGATCAGACTGGAGTCTCCATGGACCATGATGTTCGCGGATGACATCATGATCTGTAGGGAGAGTAGGGAGCAGGTTGAGGCGAGCCTTGAGAGGTGGAGGTACGCACTGGAGAGAAGGGGAATGATAGTCAGTCGGAGTAAGACGGAGTACATGTGCGTAAATGAGAGGGAGGGTGGTGGTATGGTGCGGTTGCAAGGAGTTGAGGTGGGGAAGGTGGATTGGTTTAAATACTTGGGATCAACTGTCCAAAGTAACGGAGAGTGTGGGAGAGAAGTGAAAAAGAGAGTGCAGGCAGGATGGAGTGGGTGGAGAAGAGTTGCAGGAGTGATTTGTGACAGAAGGGTAGCTGCAAGAGTGAAGGGGAAAGTATATAAGACGGTAGTGAGACCAGCTATGTTGTATGGTTTGGAGGCGGTGGCGCTAACAATAAGACAGGAAGCCGAGCTGGAGGTTAAAGATGCTGCGATTCTCGTTGGGAATGACGAGGATGGAAAGGATAAGAAATGAGTATATTTGAGGGACAGCGCAGGTAGGACGGTTTGGAGACAAAGTGAGAGAGGAGAGAGAGGCGAGATTGAGATGGTTTGGACATGTGCTCAGTAGGGAAACGGAGTATATCGGTGGAAGGATGTTGAAGATGGAGCCGCCAGGCAGGAGGAGAAGAGGAAGGCCAAAGAAGAGGTTCATGGATGCCGTAAGGGCGGACATGCGGGTGGTTGGAGTGTCAATGGAAGATGTGGAGGATAGAGCGAAATGGAGACTGTTGATCCGCTGTGGCGACCCCTAACGGGAGCAAGCCGAAAGAGGAAGAAGAAGAAGAAGATCAACGTTAAAATTTTTGGTGCAAATTATTTAGAAGCTTGCCATTCATTTAATATGTGTACTGGGATGCTGGTATTTGACATGGAGGTTCCTTTGGGGTATACTATTGGTGTAGTGAAGTTGAAATTAACAAATGATTTACATTTTTTAAAATTTCAACCGAAGATGGTGTCAAAGCCACCCAATGCTTGCCTGTTTATACTAGACACTTGCCATTCATTTAATATGTGTACTCGTTTACTGATTACAATATACAAATACATATATTGCTTTAAAATTATTTCGATCAGACTTCACTGCAATGCTTTATAAAAAAATATTATTAGACTTGTCTTTTAAAGACGATAAATGTAAAAACAGACGAGCATTGGGTGGCTTTGACACCAACTCTCTGGTTATTTATAACATTTATTTGTACAGATCTTGGCAAAATAAAAACTTACATTAAAAATCCTACAATTTAAAGGATATTAATATGCAGGGTGGCCATAAAGTCTGGAAACATAGATAATACTATGTCATTCTGTTACAGTCTGAAGATGTCCTTAACGAAAGACGAATGTGTTGAGGTGATATTGCTGAGTGGATGCGAGCGCGAGTCATATCGACGGATAACAGAGCTGAAGGCGCAGGTTTATTTTGTGAAAATCTGACACGAATCATCTGAGGCAATGCGTCGCTGATGCATTTGCATCGATTGATGGAAATGCTGCATTGATGCTCCGCGTTCATGGCAATGTTGTACAGCACATTTCTCATGAGGGACAACACATTGAATACGTCATGTAATATCATTGAACGTATCATGTATTGTAATGTGATGTCATTAGACCATTTATAATGTATATTCGCCTATGTTTCCAGACTTTATGGCCGCCCTGTATAAAATAAAACGAACAAAAGTACACTTCCCAAAACAGCATGTACATTCACAATGTGGCCTATGACCACACAATGGGCAAGACAGCCTGTGGCAGCCCACTTGGCCTGTGCTTCAGTGTCCCATATTTATTTTTCCTCAGACCTGGTCACCCTGCAGGGAGGTTACCCCAAGTGGAGCAACAAGAGGAGGAATCTGGCATGATCTGTGAGTTTGTCCTGACATTCACCTGTGGAGAAAATGAGTTGTGGTCAGAGAGGGTACAGTCAGAGGGGACAACAACAGGTTTAGTGATGCTCGGGTCATCGACTGAAGAAGAAATAGCAGCATTTCAGGGGATAACTGCAGAGTCAGGTAGGACAGAAGAGGAGATATAAGCAATTGTAGTCGAGACATGTGGCAGTAGTGGTAGCACAGGTATCAGTACTCAAGATCAAGATAATCAAGTTAATGGTTCCATAAACAGATATAGCAGTTGTGGATTCGGCAGATGCAGCATTTGTGATCAGAGTGGGAGATGTGAAAGCGATAGGGTCAACAACAGTGTTCGCAGTAATGGTGTCTCAGTGTACTTTTTATTTTATCACATATAAACACAATCATCGATGGTGAAATTTCGCATAATGAAAGTAAACCCTGAGCAAGTTATGCAGGAAATGACATCAATGTTGGCAAAAGCAATCTGCATAAAATCAGGATTGTGAAAATCAAACCAGACGAGGCAGCTCAGAGGCGAGGCAGCTAATTCTGTGCCAGCTTGCTTGACAACTAAGTATCTTGTGAAGAAAAACATCAAACTGGATGAAATTGACAGGAGATAGGGTTGAAAAATGGCAAAGTCTATCTGTACAATTTAGTCATGCATACCTTTCATGTAGTTGTTTTAAAATAATTTGGCGAGTTCAAAAATGACTCTGAATTGAAGAGTGATGTCAAGAGTTCTTACATTTAACCCACTGCTCTCAACCAAGGGAACATTAACGTATTGTACAATGCGTTGTGGTCCACTTGTCAGATCAATCATTGCAGTCCAGCATGCGAACTCACAGGAGGATAAGATGTCAGTGTTGGAATTGTGGAAACAATCGCTCATTCTCACTTGAAATCCAACAAGGTTTACGCAAGCTGCTGGATACCAAAGGGCCTCCACTCTACCTTTCTGAAAAGGATATAGGAACTGTAAAAGAGATGGGCTGGGAAGTTCTACGATCCTTATGCAGTCTCAGACTTATGAACTTGTGATTTTCATCTCTCTGGACGACTCAAGAATATCTCGGTGACATAAAAATTGCATGTTGTGTTGTTAAAGGATGTATCCTGAAAAGGTGAAGTACCCTTAGGGCAAGGTGTTATCACATTGATAGGATAAGCAAGGGAATAGCTTGAAAAAAAAAAGCTGACATTTCAAAAACATTTTGATTTTCTTGAATTAGAAAGTTCACTCAACCTTGAACTACTCCAGAACAACTCCCTCCATTTAATTTCCACAACTGAGTTGAGGAAATGTTTGTTTTATTCTGTGATGTAAATCATGCTGGAATCTCTGTTGCTATGAGGTATGTGTTGGTGTGTTGCACTCAGGGAAAGATAACCATCCTGACATTTTTGTCACACGAGAATGACACCAATGTTCAACGCAGTTTCCTTCATCTTCCTTCTACAATTGGCACGGTGTACGACCACCTGCCCAAAGCAATGCCGTTGCAAAGAAAGAGTCATCTTCTGCCATCACCGACACTTGAAAGCTGTTCCCCACCACATCCCAAGTGATTACATCAACCTCTTTTTGCAAGGCAATGACCTTGGGATCTCTGAACTGCGAATGGGATTGCATGAACATAAACAACTACAGGTTTTGGACCTTGCCAACAACAAGCTCCGAGAGCTCCCATTAGAGCTACCCGGATGTCTACACAACTTGAAACTTCAGGACAATGACATACGCGTAATCTCTCGCTCTGCCCTTAGTCAGCTACCTTGTCTCAAGGAACTACACTTGGAATACAACTCACTTTCCGAGGGCACAATTGAGTTGGGTGCATTCAAGCAACTCACTTCTCTGACCATGTTGTTCCTGTCGAACAATAACTTCAGTGCAGTACCTTCAGAGCTCCCATTAAGTCTCACTTTGCTTCACATGGAGAGAAATCATATTGATAGCCTTTCAGAGTACTCATTCACTAATTTAACAAACTTGAAGGAGCTGTTTTTGGACGACAACTCTCTCAACAATGCAGGCATCCATGTGCAAGCATTTTCTGATCTGAAAAACCTTCAGATAATTTCCCTCAAAGAAAATAGATTCACCGCTCCGCCAGCACACTTACCGGGCAACAGCCTACAAAAAATCTATTTGAATGAAAATAACATTAGTGCGATCTTACCGAATACGCTTAATCACATGAAAAACCTTAACGAGCTAAATCTGTCAGAAAATGAACTTTCAAACCTGGCCTTTGAAGCCTTTGATGGTGTGGATAAATTGAAGAAGCTTATTTTGTGGAATAATCCATGGATGTGTGATTGCCGGCTTTTGTGGCTCAAAAAAAGGACGCTGAAAAATCCTGTGATTACTATTGGTCTAAAATGTGGAACACCAGCTTCTCTAAGAAACAAATATTTAAGGAACATTGGTGCAAAAGAACTTTGCTCAATGACGACAACACCACTACCACCAGCAGCACCAACAACAACAACAACAATAACAATAACAACAAATATTACTGAGACTTTCTCAACAGATGATCCATCTGTATTTGTTATGGAAACAACAGCCATGTCCACTCTTGCGAGCACTGTGATGATGACCCACCTGAGTACGTTGAGTGGTGACCTCAAAGTGGTGATACAAAGTTACGTGACGAATAACACCATTGTTGTTCAGTGGAATCACACAAAGGCAGATGCAATGTATAAACTCCATTGGCAGAAGATTGGCGACGTGGAAGAGGGACACTGTATTATCAATGGCAGCGAGAAAGAGGTTGAGCTCAAAGTCTTGGACCCATCTGAGCACTACAACATATCTCTTGAACGTTTGACCAAAAAAGCTGCGAAGTTTTCCGTTTGTGTTGACGATGTCAGAGAGTGCGTCAACCAGCAGAATGATTTAAGCTGCGATAATACAATTGGAAAACTACCTTCATTTGTAGCTGGCGTGCTGGGAGGTTGTGTTGCTCTTGTCGTCCTGATCACACTTATTGTGACATTCTGTTGCGTAACATGCATTTCTCAAACACATGTTGTAACACCTTAGAACTAACTCACAGAAAGGCAGAAGGAAAGGGTATCGATGTCGGGCTTATATCATGAGGGTTCCTCACAAGAGATCAAAAGCAGGACGACATCTTCATGAAGTTCAACGAAGTTCAGCAACAGTCCAGCAGAGAAGCGACCCCGCAACATGAATGGCGAAAAATGCAATGACTCTACGTGAGACGACCAGGCCTATTTCCACATGGTAAACTCCATTTTTTAATTTTAAACATCCAGCGCTGATATTTAAATGTTGATGTAAATTACGTATGATGATGCAATCCCTATTTTTTTTTGTTAAATCATGAAATTTTCTAGTTTTACGATTCACAGTAAAGTGTGTGTTTCAATAAAAAAGACATTCCTGAGTGGAAATATCATGAATACAAATTCATTTAAGCAAATGAATAAAGTGTGCCAAGCAATATCCGCAACAGTCTCCTCTCCATTGATGGTTTCTTTCACTGTAATTTAATATCTTACAATGCCAATGTTGGATAGCATGGTGGAGTACAGAAAAGAGGTGAGGCCGCAGTCCCTCTCCCTGGTAGTGAGCACGTGTGTGACAGGAATGAAGTGTGTGAGTCACTGTGACGATGGCAGACGGACCCAGTAACACCATGGATGGATGAGGTCGGACGCGGATCGGCCAGGAGCACATAGGCAACGGGAGACTGGCTTCGGTCAACGAGGTGCCGACAGATTGAGCATGGCTTCTGGGTCCTCGCACCATACCCCTCACGCCGTATGATGGAAAAAGTGACCTGGGGGCGTTCCGAGCACAATTTTATTGTGTAGATTGTGGTAACGGATGGTCCCAAATCAAGAGGGGAACTAATCACCCAAGGAAGACGAGGAGGGATCTGGTGGGAATTTTACGCCAATCAAGTTGAATAAGATCCAAATAGGAGTGCATACCCTTCCACGGATCGTTCGTATGACGGCCTCATTCTGTACCGTGGAGAAGGGGTGCCAACTTGGGTCACACAGACCATCAGGGTGCTGGAGAAGGGACAATAACCCCCCCCCCCTCCACTGTGCTGAGCTGCAGTGCAGGTAACTTGGGTAGGATTGATGGGTAATAGTGACAGGGACTGACTGGAGTGTGAGGTGAGTGATGGTATGAAGGACTCATGGAAGCATTTCCCCTGCTGGAGGAAATGGCTGTTGGCTCTCCAGTAGTTAGCAGGGATTAGATGTTTCAAACCTTGGAGGCTGCTTGGATGTTGGTGCTGACTGAAGTAAGTTTTAATTGCAAGGGGTGCAAAAGTGTAGTTGAAGAGCTGGCAGTGTGGTCCAAGTGTGAGCCACAGCTCAAAGCAAGGTACACCCTGGGCCCTGAGCATGCCCAGATTAACAATAGTGCCTGAAGAACACAGGCCGAGGCCCTTGATGTTTGGGGGGAGGGGGGGCTCTCAAACTTTGCATTCATTCGACTTTTTACTTTTATTCATCATTTATCAGCAAACTGCCATGCTGGATGGAAGTACATGAGCAACTCCAAACTTGCGATATTTCCTGGAAACACCTTTGTATTTCAGCCTTGGCCTTGGCTGTAACTATTACTTATCAGCACCACAAAGGTGGTGTCGGAGGACTGAAGGTCCATTCACAAAACAACTTCGCTCTCCCACTTCTCGTGTCTTTCCCAATCTCGTGAGAGTTCCCTCGTTCCTCATCCTCCCCCATCCACTGATGTGGATTTTTTTAAACCCACCTTGTTGTGATCGTTGTCCTCCTGAAGGATTCAAACTGGCCGATTGTGGAATCCTATTTGATTTCAGACAGAGTTTAACGTTTTGTCCGATTTGATTATAAAATCCTACAAAAACCCTATCGACACTGATAAAACTGATGTCCACACAAGTCCTTCCTTGTGAAAAAATTTATTTCCTAATTATACACCATACACTTCTCACCCTCGTACAATGAACTTAAGAATCCCCATTGATTGCAATATTATTTGGTTCTATTTCATTTATTCTTACTTTAGTTAACAGTTAGACCAACCCGATTCAATTCACTTCTACATTACATCAGAAAGTTTTATTCTAACTTGGTACTTGGTCAGTTCCAAGGAGTACAAGCCACTGAGAAACTATACTTCCTCAAGTGCTTGCACTGAAACAATTTTACATGTCAAAGCATTTTATACTTTCATGAGAGAGAGGTTGGGGGCTATTCACCCAGAATACAGACGTGTCCTTGAGACGAGAATCCACTTCGTACATTTCTAGGCAAAGGTTCGTTTATCAGCGCGGTCACTCTGCTCCAGAACAACACATTTCTTATCATTTAGGGCAAAAGTCTTTTGGCCAGAAATGACAGCCAATTCAACTGGAAGCATAAAAGTTACATTTCTGAAACTCCATTTGTTACAATTTAGACTATATTAATATAAATTTTCCCCCACACTCCCCCGTTTTTTTTTTTTTAAGGAAAATTTGAATAATTTTTCTTACACATGATTACCATGTCCCATTCCTGAAGGAGAAAATATTTCCATTATTCAAGTTCAATCAACAATGGCAGCGAGTGCTCATATCAGAAAATGAGTGAGTTTCCATTTAATTTATGGCCTGTTCATCAGCATGTGTCACACATTGAAAACATGCTACCCGAAGTCAGAAGATAAACAGGTCAGGGTGTGGATAGAGCGGCACCCAACGGGAAACACAATCGAAGCACTCCTTGAGCTGAGGAGAAGGTAGATGTGGGCAAGTACAAGTTTGGGCCGGACACTGGGTTGAAGGAGCGCAGTGTGGAACTCCAGGCCTGTCGTACATTGAAGCAACCACAGCAAGTTCACGATGTATTTGCAGAGCGGCAATCGAGAGTGTGGCTGAGAACATTCCTCCACGCAGGCACCACACAACGCCGACGTCAAGACTTTGCTCAACCTTCTCCTCAGTGGGTTTTTTCTTTCTTTTCCCACATTGCTCCATCTCATCTCCTCAGGAAGGGGCATGATCACGTGTTGAATGCTCAATCACCCAAATCTGGGTTCTCCCATCGTCCAATCTTTGTGTTGAACTTCTTTCCAAACTTCATTTAGATGAAATCGTACATTGCTTCAAAGACTGCTTTCAACACTCCGAAACAAACAAAGCATCAATTAAACACCAATCAATAAACGTCATGGGCACATGTAGTTCTACAAGACTAACAAATCGTCTTATGGAAGCATTTAACTTGCATTATATGTCATATCAATATTTTAATCCCTTTCCTTGTTATTTCCCAAAACAACATGCTAAAATATACAGAAATCCCAGTTGTACGTATACTCAAAACATCCATCTCATTTGCAATTTCCATCGACATTTTAAATCTCTGACATTTCTCCATCTGTCCACTTCTCTCTCACCAAAACAGCAAACATGCTCCCATTTTTCCAACTCACATACACAAATCATCTATCACTTCCTCCAACCTTCTCAATTACGAATCCATTTTCCTTCATCAAAACAAATAAATCATTTTAAACAGTTGTGCAAAAATTGTCGAATCACTTGTCAAATCTCTCATCACGCAAATATCATTTAAATTGCAACTCAAACACTCTGTCTGCACATGCAGTTACACCCTCCCCTAATTTTATCCCAGTCTTGGAAAAACATCTTAAACTTCAGACTAATAAATATCCAAACTCTCTTAAACAACTTTTTGGTCAAAACAATAAAATATTTCCTTTTAAAATCCATAAATCAAAAATTAAATCTTCAGCGTCTATCAATGAAATCATGAATTTACCTTGCCTGGATCGATCAAAGGGTTACACTGGGTTGGTTGCCATTGCCTTCCCAGCACAAGTTCAGGTAACCTCAACATTCGCAGACGAATAAAACAATATTCCAACGTCCATCCGAGGGAATCATCAATTATCTGTGAATCGCCCCACGTGCTAAACATCATCAAATCATTAAAATCATTCCAAATCACGTTTCTACATTTAAATCACATACAGTATATCCACATTCACAATTGTTATTTCACAATTTATTCAAAATCCCGATGGTTGTAAAATAAAACTTCATCACTTTTTCTTCAATGGACTTCACTTTAAACAGATTCAGTAGAGAGGGTGAGCCACAAACACCAAGGAACAAGGAACAGGAAGTTCTCTCCACATCCGGTGGGAAGAAAAAGGAAAAAAACTCTGACAGGCAAAACCTACAGTTTGCATTACTCTGTCATGGCTTCAACACACACACTAAACAGCATTGCATCTCATAGACTCGCGTGTGATCACGTGACAAATACCAATCACATTTCTATCTCATCCTCTTCAATCTGCATAGGAATAACATGCCATTTCAAACAGACCCACAGCTCAACTCAGCACGAGTTCGTCCTCAGACTGTCTTGCTGAGGTGGTTTTAATTATTTAATTTATTTTATGAATGTCCATCTCTTCACGTTTTATTTGTTGCAATATTATTATTTCTAACAAGACATTCATGTATCACATCGTCCAGAAATCTTAATTCTCCAGCGAGCTCACAATCACTTCCAATTCCAATTGAATTGAATTTACACACACAACTGCGACCTTCGCGCGTTATCAGCACCAAACCACGAACATCCAGGCTGTTTTATTTCGACTCTCTGTCTGATATTTCTTCCTTAATTGTTAAAAATATCGTCAAAATCCCAACAGAACACGTTTCATTGCAGTGAATATTGGACTTGCACAAGTTTCATTTTCTACTCTCAGCAACACATGCAAATCACCAGCGACGCACCCAGCCGGTCAATCATCTCCTGCATCCTACAAAATTTACAGTCGACTTTCCCACATTTGGGGAAATCGCAAGGGTCACCCTTCCCTCCTGAAGTGCAATGGGTCGGCCTTGCCTGAGAATACCGCCTTACATAACTGATGGGGTGTCTCTCCAATCGGGTATCAATGCAAACATATATCTCATGCGTCCTATGCCTATCCTATGCGTCTGTGGCATGTCACTTCGTCATGATCATTTCATCTGACTCCTCTTCTTCTCCAGCACTTTTCTAAAACAACTACAGTACTTATCGTTTACTTTAAAACAGACTCTCTCTGCCGGATCCTCTTCTTTCTCTCAATAAAATTATCTGACAATGAATTTTTCTTTGTTCGAAATGCGTTACCTACTGAGAGCGCTCTCCCTTACCTGAGGGACTTGCTCAAGCACTTGTCGTTCCTCCAGGCACTGCCTCCGGCAGATTAAGCACCTCCGGTCACGAGCACCGCACCAACGTCGGTTCGAATCCGAGTCACGGCACCATCTGATGTGGATTTTTTAAACCCACCTTGTCGTGATCGTTGTCCTCCTGAAGGATTCTAACTGGCCAATTGTGGAATCCGATTTGACTTCAGGCAGAGTTTAACGTTTGTCCGATTTGGTTATAAAATCCTACAAAAACCCTATCAACACTGATAAAACTGATGTCCACACAAGTCCTTCCTTGTGAAACAATTTATTCTAATTATCCACCATACACTTCTCACCCTCATACAATGAACTTAAGAATCCCCATTGATTGCAATATTATTTGGTTCTATTTCATTTATTCTTACTTCAGTTAACAGTTAGACCAACCCGATTCAATTCACTTCTACATTACATCAGAGAGTTTTATTCTGACTTGGTACTTGGTCAGTTCCAAGGAGCACAAGCCACTGAGATTCTAATACTTTCTCAGGTACTTGCACTGAAACAATTTTACATGTCAAAGCATTTTATACTTTCATGAGAGAGAGGTTGGGGGCTATCAACCAAGAATACAGACGTGTCCTTTAGACGAGAATCCACTTTGTACATTTCTAGGCAAAGGTTCGTTTATTAGCTCGGTCACTCTGCTCAAGAACAACACATTTCTTATAATTTGGGCAAAAGTCTTTTGGCCAGAAATGACAGCCAATTCAACTTGAAGCATAAAAGTTACATTTCTGAAACTCCATTTGTTACAATTTAAAATACATTAATATAAATTTTTCCCCCACAAAAGCGATATCGATCTGAAAGCGATGTCGATATGAAAACGACATCAGTATGAAAGCGATATCGCTATGAAAGCGATGTCGATATGAAAGTGATATCAGCATGAAAGCGATATCGCTATGAAAGCGATATCAGTCTGAAAGCGATATCGATATGAAAGCGATATCAGTATGAAAGCGATATCAATCTGAAAGCGATATCGATATGAAAGCGATATCAGTATGAAAGGGATATCAATCTGAAAGCGATATCAGTATGAAAGCGATATCAGTCTGAAAGCGATATCGGTATGAAAGCGATATCGATATGAAAGCGATATCAGTATGAAAGCAATATCAGTCTGAAAGCGATATCGGTATGAAAGCGATATCAGGATGAAAGCGATATCAGTATGAAAGCGATATCAGTATGAAAGTGATATCGAACTGAAAGCGATGTCGATATGAAAGCGACATCAGTATGAAAGTGATATCGGTATGAAAGCGATAACGGTATGAAAGTGATAACAGTTTGAATGCGATACCAGTACAGCGTTCCGTGATAGTCATACCAGTCTGGTGATAGCGATGGATGTTGATTCTCGACCAGTGCCGTTACCAATACTGATTCCGCTTGAAAACAAAATCACTTTTAATACAAGTTGAAGTTTGAAGTAAAATAACCCTTCTCGTTCTCATCATGGGGTGGGGGGGGAGGGGGGAGCCTCATGTGGAAATAGTTGGGAAAATGACTGTGTCAATGATGTATACGTCATATATAAATACGTAATGGACATTGCATATTTTTGTAACCTGCGTAAAAAAAAAAAAAATTTTTTTCAAAAATATCGATATACCGGCATATACCGGTGTATCGCCATCGAAGAAAAATCGATATCAACAGAGCCTAGGTATGAGAAAGCTTGGCATTGATTAAAGTGTACTCAGCCTTTTGGACGCCACTGTATACAGACATGACAGAAGTAAATAGACACCATGATTTTTAAAGAATTTATTTTTTGAACATTTGAAGTATATTTGATCCATTTTAATGCAAACACGAGTATTTTGCAAACTTGTCATTTGCAGATTGCATTTATTTTACTCTTTCAGGCATAGAACTAACAAGTTCTGAAATTTTCTCTTGTGGGATTTCTGCTCAGACTTCACACAAACAGGTTTGGCAATTCTGCCCATGATGTTGGTTTCCTGGACTTTTCCCACACAGCTCGATCCAACATGGCCCAGAGGTGTTCACTGGGATTCATCTCAAGAGACTGACTTGGCCATGAAAGCCGCTTGATCCCATTTCTGTCCTGCCATTCTTTGGTCTTTTTTACAGTGCGGCATGGAGCTCCATCTTCCATGAATAGAGTGTTGTTTTTGACCATCTCACCAGTGGAGAAGACGTGGAGACGTCCATCCTCAAGGATAGAAATGTGTATCGTCAAGATGATGTTCTCAACACACTCCACATGCTCTGACCAACCAGCGCTCCAGATTGCTCCCCACACCATCACTGAAAAACCACCGTGTTTGACAGTTGGCTGCAATCGGTTCAAAGAGAACTCTTGACTGGGAAGTCTCCAGACCCATACGCATCCACTGCAAGAAAATTGAGTAAATTGGGACTCATCTGAAAAAAATGACAGTTTGCCAAAACTCCAAGGGTCTGTTGGCCATCTCATCAGCCCACTTCCTTCTCCTTTGAATGTTGGATGGTCAAACAAGAGGTTTTCTCCTCGCTGCTCTCCCATCGAAGCCCAGTTGATGAAGGTACCACACAGCAGTTCTTGAGTTAACTTGGACCTCCTCTGCAACATCCGCTGCCTTGCAACGGGGAGTTTTCTCAATGGACCACTTGACAGCACGAAGACACCTTTCTGATGGCCCAGATCGACCAGAACGGGAAGCTGTGGATTCCTTGCCTTCGCTGGTGAATTGCACAATCACCCGATTGACCGCAGAAAGCAGAATGCCAAGGTCCTGAGCTATCTGATGCTGGCTGACTCCACCTTCCGATTGGCCAATAATTGGTTCGCTTTGAAAATCGGAAAGTTTGTGTGCTCCCTGGGTTCGAGGCAGAGTTAATTGTCATACAAGACCCAGGAACTCGTTTCTGCAAAAAAATTGTCGAACATTTGGACCGTCGCAGGTTGGTGGTCCCACAGCTTGGTCTTCACTGCTCACTGGAGCCGTGGTTAGGGCGGAGCCAGTGGAGCACGTGCCGTGATTAGGTCGGAGCCAGTGGAGCACGTGCCGTGATTAGGTCGGAGCCAGTGGAGCACGTGCCGTGGTTAGGGCGGAGACAGTGGAGCACGTGCCGTGGTTAGGGCGGAGCCAGTGGAGCACGTGCCGTGATTAGGGCGGAGCCAGTGGAGCACGTGCCGTGGTTAGGGCGGAGACAGTGGAGCATGTGCCGTGGTTAGGGCGGATACAGTGGAGCACGTGCCGTGATTAGGGCGGAGCCAGTGGAGCACGTGCCGTGATTAGGTCGGAGCCAGTGGAGCACGTGCCGTGGTTAGGGCGGAGACAGTGGAGCACGTACTCCAGGGTGTGCGCACTTTTTCCTGAGAATCAATGTTTTGCTTAAATAAATAAATAACAACAATGTCGGTGCAATTTCAAAAACGGAAAAATGTTTTTTTCACGAAATCAGGAATTTTGAAAAACTTTTACCTGGATAGTAGGTAAATGTGAGCACACCTGTTCAATGTAAGCACATGAGGTGATTGATCAGTGGGTGAAGCTCGGCCCTTCTGAGCTGCAGCATCGTGACGAGCAGCTGTTCGGGTTATGAGCTGTCAGGGTTCGGAGCAGCAGGAACCGTGACGGCGGGGAGACCACAGCAGGTCCCGTAAGGGCAGGAACACTGAGCTCAACGGACTCAACGGAGAAAAAATCGAGCAGTAATGGCTACGCTACTCTCCTGCTACTGGGCGCATATTTTGCTGCGTTTGCAAGCTCTCGTCCAAGGGTGACACCACCCGTTTAACGAGCACGTGTTTCAATGCACGGAGCCGTGCACGCTTCCCACACACGGGACGCACGTTGACTGCGTGTTCGCTTTAACCGAGAGATCGAAGGTGTGCGGAGCACGCGTGCGTGTCGGGATGGCTTTACAGGCTCCAAAAGTAGAGACCAAGTGGTGGCGAAGCGTCTTGAGACGCGCTGTGTTATCAAGTTGATCGCACAGCGCGGGCTTGCGTTCAGAAGTAACGATCAGACATTATTAGGTTGTCAGCAAATGGGAACTACCTTGGGATGATGCAACTACTTGGGAGTTGGGAATCTCACCCACTGCTGGGGAGAACACGTGACATGCTTGATTAAAAACTTGTGCAGGCCCGGGACCATTCCTTCGTGTGGTTGGGAGGTTGAGACCACCACGTTCCTCCTCAAACGCAACATCAAGAGGCAAGCACAGCAAGTCGATCAGCTTTGAGCCACCTTTACTAGTCCCTTGGCAAGGAATGAATTCCATTGGTTGCGAGAGTGTGACCTGTGGTCAAACCAATTGTTGTTCTGCTCAAACCTTCTTGCACGATCAGTGGTCGTGGATTAGTGGCGAGGGTCGTGGATTACACCTTCACAGACCCTTTGTTTGTGTACAAAGTGTAGGTTTATTGAAGAGTGAGGTGACAATGCAGCGGCAGTGGGATGATGAGTTGGGATGAAGATGACCTCAGGTGTTTGAGATGTTGGTGTACTGGCAACTAAAAGGGCAGAGGAAAAGAAAGGGATTGGACAAGCTGAAGAAGGAGGTTCCACAAAAGGGAGAAGAGAGAAACAAAGGAGTGTAGGTGAACCTGGTGCCTAACTGTTTGGGGTTTTACAAAGAGGAGGATGCTGGAAGAAGACGAGTGACCTGGAGGGACTAGAAAAGAATGGAGGGAGGGGAGAGAGAGAGAGAGCAAAGGCAGCAAGATCCCAGGAGAGGCGGCACAATGTGGACTTGATTTATTTACAAGGTGCAGGCTTACAAAAAAAAACATGGAATGCAGATTTTAAAGACAATGGCAAGTTGGAGCAAATGTTTTGTGCATGTCTGTTACAAAGCTCGTAATCTGTATAACTACACGTGTGGACATCAAAGTTTCTTCACACCCAAGAAGAAACAAATTTTGAGCTTGGCTTTGTCTGCGGTGAAACGGGATCTAATAGCCTCCAAGTCAGCAACTTCAACCACTCGGTCATAGACACGTTTCCAGGGTAAACATCGGTTTATTGTTGTTAAAAAGAGCTCGTACTTATGGACTGATGGACGAGGAAGCAGGACATTGAGCACCACTGTAAAACATACAAACAAAAAAATTAAAAACCAATGTCACCCGCAGGGTGACCCGTATCTTGCCAAAAGGTGAGCACGTGTGACTTCTTTAAGGTCATTCCCAGCTCTGGTATCATTCATCATTCCCAGCTCTGGTATCATTCATCATTCCCAGCTCTGGAATCATGCATCATTCCCAGCTCTAGTATCATTCATCATTCCCTTCCCAGCTTAAGTATCATAAGTATCATTCATCATTCCCTTCCCAGCTCTCGTATCATTCATCATTCCCAGCTCTGGAATCATGCATCATTCCCAGCTCTAGTATCATTCATCATTCCCAGCTCTGGTATCATTAATCATTGATCATTCCCAGCTCTGGGTCATTCATCATTGACCTCAGGCTCTGGCCAATCATCATTCCCAGCAATCATTCATCATTCCCAGCTCTGGATCATGCATCATTCCCAGCTATTCATCATTCCCAGCTCTGGCATCATTCATCATTCCCAGCTCTCGGATCATTCATCATTCCCAGCTCTTGCATCATTCATCATTCCCAGCTCGAGTATCATTCATCATTCTCAGCTCTAGCATCATTCATCATTCCCAGCTTGAGAATCATTCATCATTCCCAGCTCTTGCATCATTCATCATTCCCAGCTCGAGTATCATTCATCATTCCCAGCTGTTGTATCATTCATCATTCCCAGCTCTAGTATCATTCATCATTCCCAGCTCTGGCATCATTCATCATTCCCAGCTCTGGCATCATTCATCATTCCCAGCTCGAGCATCATTCATCATTCCCAGCTCTGGAATCATGCATCATTCCCAGCTCTAGTATCATTCATCATTCCCAGCTCTGGTATCATTAATCATTCCAAGCTCTGGAATCATTCATCATTCGCAGCTCTGGCACCATTCATCATTCCCAGCTCTGGCATCATTCATCATTCCCAGCTCTGGAATCATGCATCATTCGCAGCTCTCGTATCATTCATCATTCCCTTCCCAGCTCTAGTATCATTCATCATTCCCTTCCCAGCTCAAGTATCATTCATCATTCCCTTCCCAGCTCTCGGATCATTCATCATTCCCAGCTCTGGAATCATGCGTCATTCCCAGCTCCAGTATCATTCATCATTCCCAGCTCTGGAATCATAAATCATTCCCACTCTGGTATCATTCCTCATTCCCAGCTCAAGGATCATTCATCATTCCCAGCTCTGGAATCATGCATCATTCCCTTCCCAACTCAAGTATCATTCATCATTCCCAGATCTGGAATCATGCATCATTCCCAGCTCTAGTATCATTCATCATTCACAGCTGTGGTATCATTAATCATTCCAAGCTCTGGCATCATTCATCATTCCCAGCTCTGGCATCATTCATCATTTACAGCTCTTGTATCATTCATCATTCCCAGCTGTGGTATCATTCATCATTCCCAGCTCTGGCATCATTCATCATTCCCAGCTCTTGTATCATTCACCATTCCCAGCTCCAGCATCATTCATCATTCCCAGCTCTGGAATCATGCATCATTCCCTTCCCAACTCAAGTATCATTCATCATTCCCAGATCTGGAATCATGCATCATTCCCAGCTCTAGTATCATTCATCATTCCCTTCCCAGCTCAAGTATCATTCATTATTCCCTTCCCAGCTCCCGTATCATTCATCATTCCCAGCTCTGGAATCATGCATCATTCCCAGCTCTAGTATCATTCATCATTCCCAGCTCTGGAATCATTCATCATTCCCAGCTCTTGTATCATTCATCATTCCCAGCTCGAGCATCATTCATCATTCCCAGCTCGAGCATCATTCATCAATCATCATTCCCAGCTCTGGTATCATAATTTGGCCCCAAGTAAGTGGATCTTGCTGTTGTGTTGATAAATAAATGCATTTACAGTTTGCTTTATCATGTGTACACCCAAAGGTATTCGAGGCTAAAGTTGCACAAAATTGCTCGTCAGCGAGTGGTGTACTTACAAAACTTTGTTCCACATGTCGGGCAGCTCGTTTTTCAGCTCCTCGGTCATCAACAAATTCATTTCATACTTTGTGGCTCTACAGTTCACGAATAAAATAGATATCAGAATTACTCCCATGAGCCTTCTCCTCAAAACTGCAATCAAATGCAACAAACCATTTTGTGAGCTTCGTTTAAAATAATAAACGATCACAAGAAGAAAGTTAACTGTTGTGTTCGTCCTGATAATAATAAAAAAAAATAAGCAGCTCAGTGTAAACGAGCTCACTTGAATTCGTCACGGATGTCCAAAAGTTCTTTTTTGAGTTCCGCAATCCTCTCTTTTGTAAGCTTATGAGCGATGATATTTGCAATCGGCTGAACGACCTCTCCAGCTTCACACCTGAAAAACACACACAGGTTTGCTTCGGTGCCGCATCATCAGCACAAAGCCGAATGAAAGGCTAACAAATACCGTTCTACTCACGTTGGTGCCTCTGTACTTTTCAAAAGCAGCGAATATTGTGATGCACAATTCTGCACAAGAAAAATCAATCAACACATGAAAAAGATCTTCAAATGTCCATTTTTTATTTAATTCTTACCACTATTCACCCCAATCACCTCCGAAACCGAAGCTTATGTTTTCACCCCTGTCTGTTCGTCTGTCTGTCTGTCTGTCTGTGATCAGGATATCTCAAAAAGTTGTAACTGATTCGGACGAAAAACTTGTGGACTGACTCAAGAACGATAGACAAAAATGATTGTTTTAATTTGATTGATTCGCTGCGTTAATGAACTGCAAATTGAATCTGAAGAACGATTTATAAAAGGAAACACATGGACAGGTTAAAAAGGAAGACGATTTGGGAGATTAATTGGTGAGGAATGGTAAGGGGGCGGGGGGGGGGACAAGAGGCAAGTTTCATTGCTTTTGAATGTTTAATCTGAAGTTGAACGTTAAATCTACTTCGACGCAGCAGGAGAATCATCGAAAAGGCGATTTATATTTATTTTGCGTGTTTATTAACTCCGACGTCGAAGGTGGACGGAGGTTATGTTTTCACCCTTGTCTATCTGGCTGTCTGTTTGTTTGTGAACAGGATATCACAAAAGAGTTGTGGATGGATTCGGACGAAACTTGGTGGATGAGTTGGTTAGGTGGCAAGAACAAGCCAATTCGATTATATTTCAGGTCCGAATCCGGATCGGGCCTGTCGGTGGGATACAAAACGTAACCTGCCGATCCTGGCGGAGGAATGCACTCAAAACCAAGTTCCGTTCTAATTGAAATGTGTTGTCATACAAACAGTATTGCATCATTGTGGACTCTCACCTTTTGAGAGAACCAACCAGGAGGCTTTTCAGGCTCAGCAAAGGGCTCAATATCTCGAATGACAGAGATCCTGCAAACAAGCAAAACGGCTGTGAGAATGTTTATATTGTTAGGCGCGGCCTCCGTGCAGCAGAGAGAGTGCTCTATGTACCTGAAAGGGGAACGCGGCAAAAAGTTGAAACCATCACTTTAAAATGTGCCGTCTATTGTTCAGCAGGTGAAACCAGCGCACAACGTGAAACAAAAGGATATTTTTTAATATGTAATTTATGAATCACTTCTGTTGACTGTTAAAAGCACTAATATCAATTAATAACATTCCATCACAATGATTTCAATGAAACACTCAATGACTGTAAAACTGCCCGCAGTAATACAGACGAAGCAAGGACACAGAATGTCTGAATTCCAAGACTGACCAAAAGCTTAACCATCGGCTCGGAGCATCGTGTCCCACAACAAATCTTTCCCCCAGTCCATGTCACTGTTAATGTTGGAGTGGAGCTGTCACGTTACTCGAACAGTGTGGCCTCAACAAAAGTCATCCTCAAAGTTCTGTTGACAGTCCATCACTGTGCCAAGTACCAACTACGCGTTCGCTGTCTGCACAAGTGTCCTTAAACACACTGATCACAAAACTTATTTAATTCAAGTTGTCTTTTACATAGAAGACTTTAGCATCTCCACTCATTGAGTATTCGTACTAATCGATAACAAGATGGAATAACTTGATTCAAAATCGAATCAAAAATAAATAATGACGTACACCACCGCAGCACGGTCGAATCCACCAATCCATTCGACAAATGTAGTTTTCAATCACGACCGTCATGCTCACGGTAAAATCATCTTCCCAAGCCTTCCATGAGAAGTGGTGAAGAGATCTTTTCACTCTCACCAGTTACGATCTCCTCTGCGCTGCACAGAATTCGCAAGGCACAGCTTCTCCCTCGTCGACCAGGGTTCCACTGGGCAATCATTGGGAACTTCATATCCTGATTGGTGAAAAACACGAGAACAACCAGGCACCCTTTGAAGATCGAAGATAAACACAAAGCCCCCATCATTGTCGTGATATGAAGCCTCGTGTCACAGTAAGTATCAACACAACATGCCCACACCGATAAATCACACCATGTTACCATTCCCACACCAATAAATCACACCCTGTTACCATTCCCACACCAATAAATCACACCATGTTACCATTCCCACACCAATAAATCACCCCATGTTACCATTCCCACACCAATAAATCACACCCTGTTATCATCCCCCATCCCTCCACCAATAAATCACACCCTGTTATCATCCCCCATCCCCACACCAATAAATCATACCCTGTTACCATCCCCCATCCCTACACCAATAAATCATACCCTGTTATCATCCCCCATCCCCACACCAATAAATCACACCCTGTTACCCTCCCCACACCAATGTCCTTGCATGTACTGTACTTGTTTTCACGGATTATGCAGGAAAAGCAAAAACCCTCCAAACCCCCAATCTTGAATTGTTATCCAGTATTCGGAGAACGCCACGAGCAGCAAATCATATCGAGCGGTATGAGTGTGTGAGTGGAGCGACGTGTGTAAACGGAACCACACCTCCCGGGTAGGTGACCACGTACACGTTGTTTCCCCAGCCGGCTTCAGGTGGGACCAGCGCTCCGTGAACAGCGCGCAGGAAGTGATGTCGACGCGTCACCGGGTGTCGGTGCTTTAGGCCGCAGGCGTCAGGAAACACGGCCTTGAGAGTTGATAAAAGCACCGAACCGTCTTCTTCACAGGCGATCTTGCTTGGCGGGATGTGCTCAACATCCGCAACGAAAATATATTCTGCCATTTGATTTGATTTGACGGTGAAGCTGAAGGAAGCGAAATAAGGGCCACCTGCAACTTCAGCACGAAACACCCAGAGGGTGCGAAGGATCCGCCTTCTTTATTCTTCTTCCCCTTCTTGTGCTTCTTCTTCCCTTTCTTTCTTCTTCTTCCGCTTCTTGTGCTTCTTCTTCCTCTTCCATCCTGTTGCTTCTTCCTCTTCTTCCTTAAACCGCTGCTTCTTCTTCTTCAACTTCTTCTTTTTGAATTTTCATTGCGCTACAGCCGGTAGGCTCTATACATGCCACGCATCTGAACGCGATCGAAATTGTTTATTATCCCATCGAGTGTGAGGAAATTTAAATGGAAATTCCCACACTCCTTCAGGAATTTTATTACCAGCTTACAGAGTTGAGGGTGCTTCTGGTTCATCAGCATCAACACTCCCGGTGGACCCAACACCTTGATCCCCCCCATCACTCCTACTTTCTGCACAAGATGCCGTCTGGGTCCCTCATAAAGAGGGCAATTTAGGAAGAAATGATTGAGATCCTCGGGTTTCCTGCACGTCTCACAAAACCCCGCAGGGTGGATTTGGGTGATATTTTCCAGTAGAAGGACATGCTGAGCCGCGAGATCACTTCCGATGGTCCCAGGGGGTTTTGGGTGATATTTTCCAGTTTAAAGGTCCCCTGACACACAAAAGTACTGAAATTGCAGATATATACGTCCTATTGGAGTTTTTCATCGTGATTTCAGATCTGACAATGTTTTTTCACAAAACTCATTCTGTAAAATGTAAAATTTAAAAAAACAAACCTCTTCGGGAACGCCCCTAAAAATTCTCCTGAAATTGGCGTAACCCACATGACGTCACGTACAGGATGACAAAGGCTGCACGTAAATTACTCAGGTGGGTGGTCTACGTGATTCTATTGGCTTTCTGTGTGTTTCCACATTCGATTGGTCGACTCAATCGCTTCGTTCATTTCTGCTTTGAAAAAAATCGAACATTTGGTTTTGAATAATGGATGACATGGCGTGGGAGTCCACAACCATATATTGGATATGTATGAATCGATTTTGTTCAACCTTTGCACAAAGACAACACACCATGGCACACATACGCCCCTCATTTTGTTTTGCGACGCGATCAAAGATGTCTGACGAGCGGCCATTTTAGTTGTAAAAACCCCCATATTTGAACACGTCCTCAAACCTCTCTCGGACGTGCATTTCCTGATGTCGATCAAACCTGGCACACAGAGAATGAATGATGGTTTACATATCCACGTCGTTTTTTGCGAGATCAGATCCAAGATGGCCGACTGGCAGCCATTTTGTTACTAAAATGTGCCCCCAACAATTTCTCAGCCCTGCACGGTCTGATTCCATTCAAACTTGGCAACAGCACAGTACATGATGGCAAACACGTGGTCCTCGTTTTATTTTTCAATCTGATGAAAGATGGTCAACTGGCGGTCATTTTAGTTTTAAAAAGACCCTGGATCGAACGTCCTTAACCATTTCTTCGACAAAAAAAGGAAATGAAATCGATGAAAGAATAAAGAATGGGAATAAGACTTATTGAGAAGCCCTCGCAATGCATTTTGTCGCATAAACACACTAGACACGAGGAAAGGGCTAACTTGAACGGATACTGATGAAATATCTGGCTCGGGACCCCTATATGTTGTGTGCCAGAGCCTAGGGGGAGCGCTGACTTCACAAAACCACAACATTTACACCAAGAGAATTGTGTTTTCCCCCACCCTAAACCCCCTCCCCTAGATAAACTACACTGACATAAACCATACTTGGGGTACCCTGAGCCAACATGAAAGACTTGGTTTGATTTGGTTCAGTTTTTTTGTTTTGGAAGAAAATATAAACAAACAAATACGAACTGAGCTTTACGTGTTCGACAGAAATTCAGAGAATGGAATGAGTGATGATCATAGGTGGACGGTCGACAGTCCAAGTACTCGACCTTTAAATAATTAATATCCATTGGCTCTCAAGTAATCTGTGCCACTGTTTCCTGAAACATTTTACATTAGTTGATTAAATTTATAATAATATCATTCTCTGTTTTGTTGCTATGCCAAACAATGGCTCAAACGGTCGTTGCTAGGATGCAGTGCCGACGTCATCAACATGGCCGACGTGAGCTTACCTTACTGTTTGTAGATCTGCGAAATGTCATTGTCACGTCTTCACAAGGGGTAGACTTATAATCTGGATTTTTTTTTCTCAACATGTAAACGATGTATTTATATTTTCACTTGTAATATGCTCAACGTCTTTTTTAAAGTTGCATAAGTTTGATTTTGGAAATCAATATGGGTGGCAAATATAGATTTTTGTTGATCTTTAAGCATTGATCTTTAAGCATGGAGTCGGTTTTTGAGTGATACAATGGGGGGGGGAGGAGGGGGAGTGATGACATAATCTGAGTTCCTGATAACCACAACAAGTGCAATAAATAATGACCACGTGATCTACGAGTGCTGGATCGCGATTGTGGATTTTATTCCAACTACGGTATGTAACACACTTGCATGTTGAGCCTGCTCTGCACTTCCTGTTCAACAGGAGCAGGATAAACCAACATCATGGAGATGGACCCGAACTGCAGGAAGACACCTGCAGGTCATGGGATGAAGGTTGTTCACGCAGCAGTCTTTTCCCGAGCTGTCTCAGTACGTGAGCCAAGTTCTGGAGCTGGGGAATTCCACCAGAAACCTGGTGGGTCCACCTGACATATGTCTCCTTGCCAGGGACATGGCCGTGCCGAGCACATGCGGGGCGTCCTGGGACCACTCTTCCCGATGGACACCCGGACGTTGTCCCAAGAATCCCGAGTGGTTTAAAAGCCAGGATTTCATCGAGTTACTTTTCGACGAGCCCGTCTTCCCGACCACGGTCTCGATCTTGCAGATGTACCACCCTGGACATGTGGTTCACATTCTGGCCAGGTCATGGGATGAAGGTGAAGACTCTACTGTGTGCAGGTACCAATGACCCCTTTAGTTTCAATCTCCAACGAGTCTTCAAGTCTTTATGCTCGCGAGTCCAAAAGGGACGAAATGACCAATTATCGTTTGCTTTGGGAGTATGTTGACTTTGTTGAGCCTCTGACTGGTCTTACATGATGATAGCAGGAGTTCAATAACATCTTCATTGTACAAATGGATTTGTTACCTGTTTTTTTTTTTTTTATAACATTTGATCTGCAGGTTGTGGACAAAATTTTGGAAACCCCTTGGTAAGTGAGTGTATCTTGAAAGATCGAACTTCCACACAGGTGTGGCCCATGTGTTAATGAAGCAACTGACATCCCAGCATGTTTAGGGTCATGTATAAAATGCTGCACAGGCCTGGTTGCCTCCAATTATGGCAAGAATGGCTGCAAGAGGAAAACCCCCTTTTTTAAAAGGGGGCTTTTAGCAGCTGGTTCGCCTTGGTGTGTTTATTCTCCATGCTTTATTTTCCCCTGATCTCGTCTGTTTGCTTCCCTTTTACTTTTTGTCCTGTTAGTCTTGTGTTTCGTTCATTTTTCCCTTCTAACTTTTCCCCGACCTTCCTGCTGTCTGGTAGGCGTTGCCCACAAGGCAGGAAGGTAGTCTCGTGCTTCCTTGCCACCACCTTCAAGTTTGGTTTTGGGAATGCGGGACACGTTCCACCAAGTGAGGTATTTGGGTGGACGGTATTGTTGGGCATGCTGGAGTTCAAGGCTGAGGATATTTTCTGTTTAATCTCTTTGGCCCATGGATTTGAGGTATCCTTTCAGTCACCTGACAGGCTTGTCGTGTTTTGGGTAAGGAAGACCACTGCTCGATCAGCGGGGCCTCTGGCTGAATGTTCAGTCAAAGCCCTCTCTGACCATGAGAGGGTTGTGACGGCCCTCCTCCACATCGAGAGTGTTCCTGATCATGATGTGCAGTGTCGGTTGTCTTGATATGTTGAAGTGAAGACCCCACCACGGAATATCCGAAATGGTCTGGGTATGTGGACCGGGACTCGGCAATGTCGGGTTAATTTCGGGTCAAGGAGGATGGCACGGTGACCCATGTCCCGAATGGGATAATCATTGGAATGAACCGTGAACAAGTGTTTTACGCAGGATGCCGCAGATGCGGACAGGATGACAATTCCCCCATCCACAAACCCAATGGTTTGATGAGCATGACACTGACGTTATCCATGTGTCATGGCCTTCTCAGTCACCAGATCTGAACCCAATGGAGCATTGATGGGATGTTGAGGAGCGACGCCCGAGACCCTCCATCAAACCGGTGTGAGTTGATTGACTTTCTCGTGGAAGAATGGTGCCACATCCCTCTTGCAGAATTCCAGACTGGTGGACTCTATGCCATGGCACATATGGGCCGTACCGGCTACACATGGTGGCCCAACGACCTGTTAAGTGACTTTACATTGGTGTTTCCATTTTTTTGACCACTACCTGTAGTTTTTAAAAATGTCTCTTCCTTCCTCCAACTCCCGATTTTCAATCCCCACATCCTCTGCCCCTCACCATCCCAACCCCCCTGAAATCCGTTAATTGAGGCTCGACAATTAGTTCCATTGGAAGACGACTTTGTGGTCGACATATTCAGACCGCCAAGTGATTGAATGTTCCCAGAAAGCCTGGTGTTGGCTTAATGATTCAGGTGGCTGGCTCAGCAGCTAAGTTTGAAATAACACCAGGTGGGTTGAAATTCAGCCCGTCATCCTTCCGAGGTCGGCAAAATGAGTACCAGATTGCTGGTAACAGGGGCACTGCATCAGTGGCACAGTCCAGAAAATTATGCAACCAGTAGCCATAGGATGCATACGAAACAATAACAATAACAACAACATGTACCCGGTCTTGTTGGTCGAGAACAAATGGTCTCGTTGCCTTCTGCACTTGTTTCAATCACACAATGAAGGAGTTGTTTAGATTTCATATCGGGATAGTGCAGATGTGGTGTGTGGTGTGTGGTGTGTTGTTTTACCACTCAACTGTAGTGTGGAAGTAATAGAGATGTAGTAAAGTTAATCTCTTGACCATAATTGTCCTATTGTACTTTTTCTTTGTCCGCATACAGCACAGGGCTTTGGGGTAGCGTCTTTGGCTGAAGGAGCGGCTGTGCTGCTGATGCAGTGCCCTATGCTGGTGAGGGCAGGAATTTGTAACTTGTCCCTGGTGCCGGCAATAGCTCACCTCCTCTTCAGGAAGGACACCGTGGGCTCTTTAACGTCCATCCCACGGACGACACACACACACATTGATGAATCATCCTGCCTGTGAAACACCAGGATGACATTTTGTAGCTGTGTCGGGATTCAAACCCAGGCTAGATGGCTTGGAGGTGAGTGTGCGTACCTCTAGAGTCTAGACCATCCTGTAAGCCCCCTTTTGTACTGTAAGGTCTTCATCCTAAAGCCATTACTTTTTACCGCAGCTTTAAGGGGATCGTTGTGTAAATTTTGAATACAACATCAAGTTTCATTCATTTATTTGTTAATTTATTTAATAATGTGAGTTATGTACTTTTACACATCCGTTTGTATCAAATTGGACGTGTTGTTCGACATGAGACACACCCTAATACACAATGTCTACTTCATAGTAAAATCAAAAGGACGCTCTCATCAAAAGGTTTACATTGGTGATGTACGATGCAGATGGCAGACGCTGTGGTCCGGCCCTGTGGACCCCAATGTTCCACTGAACGCCACTTACAATTTTTCTCCACCGATACTCCCACCGGGTTTTGCGACGAACATCCTCCGTCTGGAGTTAAATTACTCCCTGAGCACTTTCTGCATGGAACTGACCGCTGTTGTTCTACACGGGATCCCGGTGGACATTACGCAACCAAAGATGTGCAAGAGTGAATATCTTGCTGAGTCAGAAAGACTTCAGCAGAAACGAAGTACGATGGAAAGGAGGAGGAGACGAGATATGGTTCAACATATGGAGGAAGAAAGGAGGGCAAACGAAGAGGAAGAGAAGCTTTCCCCCTTCACAAATAATGGATATTTTGACCTTTTACCTTTCGAGGTGAGTATGTGAACCCTCGACTCGTCATCTTTTCTTCTTCTTTTAAAACTTGATTTTCCAGATCACATCATCTCATTGTTTGGCTTCAGAATGGTTTTAGATTATGGCGTCCACATTGAAATGGCTGTCCATGTCTCTTTGTTTGGTAGTCCTAGATGGCTTAACTAGTGGTAACCTGGGTTGTTTTAACGGTTACTGTTTTATCATTCAATGGACATCCTTGACTCTCTGGACAGTGACAGCTGGTCAGGTTGATGCACTGATAACACTGAACAACAAAAATTTTTTACTGGAGATGTGTTAAGTGATTTAGACTAATTTGGGTACGCTGATTTCAAAAATCATAACCGTTTTGCTGTATCACGTCAGGATTTTCAGTAACAGAAATATTCCCATTGCCTAGAAGTCAGGATTTCAATGAAATTTACAAAAATTCATTTATTCATTTATTTCATCATGAATGCTTCAAAATTATAGAAATTACAGAAAAATTCCACTAGAATGTAATTAAAAATGCTTTAGGCATTTGGCTTTGCGTTTGTGCTACTCTGTGTCAGTTTCACGATGCAGGAACCAGCAGAAATCGCCCATCATGTTCGGGTTGTGCCGCCCTTGGTAACGCGTCTCCATGAGTGAAATCTCTTGGTGGAATCGCTCGCCGTGCTCGTCTGAGACTGCTCCCAAGTTGTCAGGGAAGAAGTTCAGGTGCTGGTGTAGGAAATGGATTTTCAGGGACATCTTGGAGCCAAGTTTCCTGAAGGACTCCAGCAGCTGCTGCACTATTTCTTCATAGTTGTCCGCGCGCTCATTCCCCAAGAAGTTGTCCGTCACAGCTTTGAAGCTCCTCCACGCTGCCAGCTCTTTGGGGTTTAGAGTTGTCGGAAAAGTTTCGTCCTTCATAATCTGTCGGATTTGCGGTCCAACAAAGACACCAGCCTTGATCTTGGCCTCCGACAAGGTGTTGCCAAACTTTTCCTTGAGGTATAAAAACCCACGCCCATTCAGATCCATTGCCCGTACAAAACTTTTCATCAAGCCGAGCTTTATGTGGATTGATGGAAGGAAAACCTTGGCTGGGTCGACAAGGGCGACATGCTTCACGTTGTGTCGACCAGGTACATGCTCTTTTCGCTCTTCCCAATCTTTCTTCGACCAGTGATTCTTGTCGTCTCTGCTATCCCAGAGACAAAGGAAGCACATGTATTTCGTGCAGCCTGACTGCAGCCCTAACAACAGCGCCACCACTTTCAAGTCTCCGCAGATGTGCCAGTTGAAGTCATTGTACTTGATGGAATCAAGCAGCTGCCGCATAGTCTCATAGGTCTCTGTCATGCCGAACGCGTGAGCCAGTGGGACTGATGGTTTCTCGTTGCCATTGTGGAGCAAAACAGCCTTCAAGCTGTTCTTCCCCGAGTCGATGAAGAGGCGCCAGTCTGCAGGATCGTGATCACACCCAAGTTCTTTCAACAGAGCGTTGATGTCACTGCAGAATGTCATCGTGTGTTCAATCTCAAAGAACTCAGCCATGTCTCTGTGACGTGCTCTGAACAAGGATATCTTGGTGTTAGGTTCAAGTAGATTCCACTGCTGCAGCCTTGATCCAAGCAGCTCTGCCTTCGCCTTTGACAGCGAGAGATCTCTTACAAGATCATTTAAGTCTCCCTGGTTCAGAAGGTGTGATTCTTGAGTGTCGGGTTCAAAAGGATCATCATCACCATCCTCTTCACCACTGCTTACAGCTATGTTCTGATCAGCTGGAGGTGTTGGAACGGGGTTCTCGTCATCATGAGGCACAGGTTTACGAGCAGAGACGCAGTCAGCGTACTTGATGTGACCTTTATTCTTCTTGTTGAAGCCGGCGATGCTTGTGCAGCAGAAATAACAATCATCATGATGATTCTGCGGCTCACGCCATATCATGGGCACCGCAAATGGCATGCTCGCGCGCTTGCCCACCAACCACTGAGTCAAGGTTGTGTGACAGCTTGTGCAGCAGATGTGTGGTGCCCAGCTCTGTTCTTGGTCCCCCACCTTACACCCGAAGTAGTGAAAGTAGGCGGCCTTCATCTTCACTGCTGTAGATATACTTCGCTGTTGATCTTTTTTGGTATCCCGACCACAGACATAACAGAAGTTGTCAGGATGATTGGTACAGGAACGCCTACTCATCTTTATCTGAAAGAAAGAAATATAACACAAGTTAACAACAATTGTACGAAATAGACATGTTAAAGACATATGTAAATTTCATTGAAATCCTGACTTCTAGGCAATGGGAATATTTCTGTTCCTGAAAATCCTGACGTGATACAGCAAAACGGTTATGATTTTTGAAATCAGCGTACCCAAATTAGTCTTAATCACTTTACACATCTCCAGTAAAAAAAATTTTTGAAATTTGTTGTTCAGTGTAATTCAATCGATTTTTGTTGCTGCCTTACTTCCACGACAGATTATCGAAATTATTTTATCTCACCTGACGCTCCCTGACCTGTGCCGCCTCGCTCAATGCAGCCGTACCCTGCACGACTACTGCTACAACCCTTCCATGTACAAACACCTGGACCTCAAGCCTTTCTGGCCATCTCTCTGCGAGGAGGACCTTCTGGCTTTGAAGCCTCGTCTCACCCACACACGCTCGCTCGGTCTCTCGTGGACTGGAAACGATGGAAGATTCAGTCCTACGGTCCTTGAAAAGTGAGTAATTGAATACAAAGTTAGTAATCGATGGCCTGGGTTTAGGTGAACCGTCTCCACTTCTCTTTCATTCATTGACTCTCTCATTCTGATCAGTTTCCTCGCCTGTCTCGTCTCTCACCACTTCTCCGATCACCACTAAACTTCGTCGACATAATTAACAGATACAATTGTACTAAGTTTACTTACCACTCTTCAGTTTATCTTGGTTGGCCCAATTGAAATTGAGTTTTCTCAAAGTGTTTCCAATGCTGAAGTCACGGAATTCTGATGGTGGGCACCATTGCGTCACGGGATTGTTACGGCTGCTGCTTTTATTTAATTTAATTTATTTTTGTGTGGCACTTCCGTCCTTTGATATCCTTTACCATGTGTTTTGCAGTCCTTGACAGGTGGCTCTTCTGACGTCATTGTGCTCCAGGGTGGTTGTCGTTGTGCAGTCCTCACGTCCCATCACATACCATCCCATCACCATTACTTGACAGTTATATCCAACTGCTATTAATAACGGCCTCGTTTCCTTCATTGAGTTTCGTTTCTTCATTTTCAGACGTACAAACGCGCGCACACACACACACACACACACACACACACACACACACACACACACACACACACACACACACACACACACAGTATCCTTGCAGGAGTAAGGGGAGGGAGTTGTACCCATGACCTGACCCTGGGAATCCCCAGTAAGTTTGCAAAATTTCGTATAGATTGGTCCAGCCGTTTTTTTTCCGATGATTTTCAGACCGACACAAACAAACAGAGAATTTACTTGGGGGTGGGTTGTTCCCTTGACTTGACCCTGGGAACCACAAGCAAGTTTTTTTTGAAAGTTGGTGGGGATTGGCCCATCCGTTTCTTTTTATATGGGTATTTCCATGTGTCGTCGATCGGTAATTTAAACATACATGCACCCGGAGACGCCCAGAGTGTCAAACAATGTCCGAATTGGACAAACTAGTACGTGCCCGTTCATGCGTGGCCGTACGTGCAAAAATAAGAAAAATAACTTTCAAACCGCGTGCCAGAAACAACAACCACACAGGTCGTTCCTTCGCTCTCGCGTGCCCCGTACGTGCGCGGCCGTACATGCAACCCCCCCCCCCGACCCCCCAAAAAAACTTTCAACGACGTAAAAGTAAATGACGACTGGATTGGGGCATTGTGTTTATGTATAAATGCGCATAAGAAATGGAGAAATTATTAGAATACAGTGAGTCATCACTATCCCGAAGTCTGCACGTTGTAACCCGTAATGGGGAACGCGGCTGAGGATCTCTTCCCCATCGGCCACGCCTTCGCAGCAACGTGTCCTGTCATTGGTTGGTAAATAAATGGCCATAACTTGGGAATCACTTGTCCGATTAATATCAAACCTTGAAAAGGCACATCCTCAGGTCCCCAGCAATATAGCTGGCAAGTTTCAATTATATCGGACCAGTGGTTGTCGAGAAACAGCAGTCACACACACACACACACACACGCGACACACACATTGCTGGAATTATAGATAGATGTACTTGAAGTCTTGAACACTGAAGAACCCAAATCGCCCTTTCGCATTTTCAAAATCCGCCCGTTTTGTAGTACTTGGACGAAATATTACAGCATTTTACATCAGTCACGACCAATCGAATTTGCTACTCGTCGACCCCCGCCGACGTCGTCGTTTCTCAAGATGGCTCGGGGTAATGTTTTCTATGAACTCTAGTTATTGTAAAGATCTGCACGATAAAACCTGTATATTAAAAGAGTTGAAAAAAGATTGCTTTATTGAGGACTAGGAGGCAAAGGGGTTGTGGGGGGGGGGGGGTAAAGTGACTACCAGGTCACGCTGTGCAGGTCGACGCAGCAATATGCTTTCTCGACCTATGTGTCCATTTCCCGTTGAAAATGTCCGACAGGGCCGGCCCGCAGTTCGCTGTATTTACAGTTACAGATGGGAGGGACCATCTCCCCACGCAAGGCGTCCTCGACAGCTGACCTGGCGATTTGCTTCATCAAACGTATTGGTCCATTTCCGATGAAAGGTATCCGTCAGTGCCCCGTTCGGTGGTCCGCATTATCTCCGAACGGTCCATTTTCAATCAAAAGTGTCCCACGTAGCAGAGTGTTTGCCTTCTCTGTATATTCCCTACCAAAACGGTCTGGCAGGACCAGTCTTGCGGGACCTAGACATCCAGCCTGGAAGTTCGCCTTCTCTCCGTACTTGTCCACTTCCTACCCAAAGCATCCTCGATGGTCACACTGGTCCGGCAGTTGGCTTTGTCGACATCCGGGACCATTTCCCACACCAAATGTCCGACAGTCTGCCCGGCGATTTGCTTGATCAAACATGTGTCCGTTTCCCACAGAAAGCGTCCTACCTGGCAGTTCGCGCATGCCGGATCCGCATGTTCAGCAGTTCACAGAATCCACATACAGGTAGGTACATTTCCAATCAAAATCATCCCACAGGCTCGTCGGCAGTTCACTGTATCAATGCAATGGCCCATTTCCTCCAAAATCTCTCCTGCAGGTCTGGCCAGGTGGTTGAGTTGATCTCAGTACTGATGCTTTTCCCACCAAAAGCGTCTAACACGTCCAGTCGGGCACTTCACTTTCTCCATGTGCAGATCCACTTTCTCCATGTGCAGATCCACTTTATCCATGTGCAGATCCACTTTCTCCATGTGCAGATCCACTTTATCCATGTGTAGATCCACTTTCTCCATGTGCAGATCCACTTTCCCATAAAATAGCATTCTACAGGGCTGGTCCAGCAGGTCGTTTTCTCCTTGTTCGAGTTAAATTCCATCCCAAACCATTGTACCTGGCCTGCGCAGCAGTTTGCTTTATCAATGTAATCGGCCGTGTCATGCCAACAAGGTCCTACAGGGATGGCCCAATGGTTCTCTTTCTTTACATATGGGTCCATTTCCCACCTAAAGCTTTCTCCAGGTTCAGCTCTGCAGTTGGGGGGGGGGGGGGGAGGATGTCGACTCTCAAAGTGGAACCAAACAATTTGTTTCCACATCAATTCGATATGTCACAGAATACACCTCAAAGGTGTATTGAAGTACATCGTGGCTATTTTTAACACTTATAAACCAAATAGTTAATTAATGAGGATCTCCACACAGAAAAGTTTCAAGTTCCTATTTCAAACGGTGTAGGAGGAGTTACAGGGGTAAGACAGACGGACGGACGGACGGACGGACGGTGGAGACAATCACAATATTCCCGCTTTTCTTCGAAAGCGCAGGAATAACAATCTGCATGAGACGTCATTCCTATGGTGAAAATGATGTCAATCCCACAAGTGGTGGTAGACAAAAACCGTACTCACTTTCTGCATGGACAAACAAACAAACAAGCAGTCATAGACTGGTACTTACGAAATCGTCAACTTGACCTCTGACCTTGTCTAATAAAAGCTGTCTCCGGAGAAGGTAGCGACGCAAACCAGAAGTTTCTACGATGATTCTGTACAAAACCATCAAAAATCGAATGTTTGACCTCACTGTGACCTTGACCTTTGACCGATTTTGACCAAAATCGAATCAGCGCGAGCCATCACCCTCCTGAATCACGTGGTGTAATTTGACATTGGTAACTTCTTCCGTTCTCGAGTTATCGTGCCTAAAAACAAACACACAAACACACACACAAACAAACACACAAACAGAGGACGGTAGTGATCAATCTACGAAATCTAAAGATTTCGTAAGTAACAAACGGTTTGCTATGGCTATGGTGTCCTGTGTCCCTTTTATCACACCGACCACACTGGTGAGAGGAGCCCTCGATGAAGCGTGTTCACCTCTGATCCCGTCATCGCCATTGAGAACCAGGCACGTCTGAGCCCCTGATGGCGAAGCGTCATTCACCTGAAGACCTTCACCACCTGCCGGTGACGTCATGACACCACTCTTCGGAGACTCGTGATCTTCATCGCTCTGCTGGCGTTCTTGCGATTCACTCGGTTCCTTCACGAAGATCCACAACCAGGTGGGTTTCTTGGGTGTTGATCCCGGATTTTCTTATTTTTTCAAAGTTCCCAACCAAACGAGACCCTGCAACGTTTAATGTAAAAGTTACCCTCGCCATAAAGACAACGAAAACAACAACAATTTGTCTTCGGACACAGAAAAAAGCGGAAGAGTCCGAATGCCCTCATGAGGACACGTGGATATTTTGGGCTTTATACACCACAACGTACAGCGAGTTGGAAGACCGATTGATGTTGCACGTGCGATGGATAACAACTGAATGGTTCGATCTCGGGGAGGGCGAAACGGGGGAGGAGAAAGGGGCGTGGAAAGACGGAAGGCGGAGCCACACGTCTCGGAGGCGGGACCAGCGTTCTGGCGCCGCTCGCCATTGGTCCTCATCGTGGCCCTCCTGTGGCTCCGCCTTCGTGTTTCCACGCCCCTTTCCCTCCGTTCTGGCGCCGCTCGCCATTGGTCCTCATCGTGGCCCTTCCGTGGCTCCGCCTTCGTGTTTCCACGCCCCTTTCCCTCCGTTCTGGCCTTCTTCGACTTCACACTCCTGAAATATGTAATTTTCAGTCCAGTAAATTGGCATATCGCTTCGTTGGTGACGTCATTGGAGAGAGTTTTTGAGGCATAATCGATTCATTCTGTTTTTTTCGTTGCGTTGCGTTCCTCGCATCAAACTCACGCACAACTCGAGATGTCACTTCCTTGATGACGTCATTCGTTACGTCACCTGTGAACAGCACCAAATGCACCATTCAGCCTCTTTTTAATAAACCCGATTCTTCATTGTCGAGATAAACTGGAAGAGCTGAGCGGCTCGTCCGTTATTCCTCGTCAATTTGATTACACGAGACGTTGACCCTCTTCGAT